>NW_024474021.1:0-25000 GCF_017654505.1 Polyodon spathula | reverse complement strand
CTGACGGCTTTGTTGCAATTTAACTTGTAACTTGTCACTCAAATAGAATATTGGTGGTTACTTATAAAGCCTAAGAGATGTCTCGTCATGTTTTAATAATAATCGCTTTCTGCAATGCACACATTCTGCAGGCTACTTATTTGCTTTTACAGTATTTCTGATCACATTTGTTAAACAGAAATTAATCACAATCCAAATGCATACGTAGACATGTATAATCTACTGTACTATACAATAGTGTCGAAGCATTTCAAACAATTTCAATTAAATAAATACAATGTGCCCCACAAAACAAATACTTAAAACAATACTGGAATTGGACTGTGTAATACAAACCTCTCACTCTCTGACATATATTATCTGATTTCATTATTCATTCAATACATTCAGTTTTGTAAACTGCTCTGTCACTCCACTGGGTAGTTATTCATATAATTTTAAAATTAAAATTTCTAAAAATTTTGTTTCTGATACTTCTAGCATTTAGATAAATACATTTAATGGTTGTCTTACCTGAGTTGTTGTTCTTGTTTTGATGCGGTCTCCCTTCTGTTTTTTTGTTGAGTTCTCCCCCCTTCCTTTCTAGTTTAAATGCTTCTGAACCTGCTTGAGGATCTTTTCGAGGTCCCTATAGCGCCTTTCATAGTGGACCACCATCACAAAGCACTTTACAAGATACAAGACTAGGGTGTGTGAACTATGCATCAGCTGCAGAGTCACTTACAATATTTTAACAACATCTCGCCCGAAGGACGGAGCACGAGGAGGTTCAGTGACTTGCTCAGGGTCACACAGTGAGACAGCGGCTGAGCTGGGATTTGAACCAAGCCTGTTTCTTCAACCACTGGACCACACGGCCTCCTATATAAAAGGATACAATAATACAGTTTAAGAGAAACTAAATAAAAGCATGTGGTAGAAATAGCAGAGGATACTGCCTGGAAGTGTACTGGTAAAGAATGACCTTTCTGCTCCCCTGTGCTGTATTTACCAAAAACAAGATCACCCGCCCTGACCCCCCCGAGACTAGCGAAGAGAAATGAAACTGTGCTCATGCCCACGCCATTGTGGATCTGTTTGAGACAACGAAGCTCAACTTGAATTAACCTGATATACTACTAAAAATGCATCATCGGGGGTATATGGTTAGTGTTTGAACATCTCGTTTTTAAGAGAAGGACGGGAAACACAATGCCGGTACACAAAACACAGAGTGTATATCTGCGAAAAACAGTCACAGCGTCTGGGGGAGGGGGTTACCTAAATTCAAATGGTATTCTTTTGAAAAACTATAGCGCTATAAACAGCTTGTTTACAATGTTAAAACTGAAAGTCATATAAATATTTTATTAAAAGATCTCCGGTATCCCAATTCCCTTTGCTATCTATATTAGATGAATTGTCAAACCGAAATGAACAGTTTGTATTTTGCGATTGGTATATTCCTCTTTCCACAGCGCCTCCCCTGTTCTGTGGCTATTTTTTGTCGTAGATGGGTTTTTTTTCTATTCCTGAGACAGCATGGAAATTAGAGCCTAGATCTTCTCAGAAGCGTGGATCGGCAGAGGTGCGTCAAATCAATCCTATGCAAGTTATTGCTCTGCACACAGAGGTGCCTCAAATCAATCCTATTCACTATGCAAGTTATTGCTCTGCACACAGAGGTGCCTCAAATCAATCCTATGCTAGTTATTGCTCTGCACACAGAGGGGCCTCAAATCAATCCTATGCTAGTTATTGCTCTGCACACAGAGGTGCCTCAAATCAATCCTATGCAAGTTATTGCTCTGCACACAGAGGTGCCTCAAATCAATCCTATGCTAGTTATTGCTCTGCACACAGAGGTGCCTCAAATCAATCCTATGCAAGTTATTGCTCTGCACACAGAGGTGCCTCAAATCAACACTATGCAAGTTATTGCTCTGCACACAGAGGTGCCTCAAATCAATCCTATGCAAGTTATTGCTCTGCACACAGAGGTGCCTCAAATCAATCCTATGCAAGTTATTGCTCTGCACACAGAGGTGCCTCAAATCAATCCTATGCAAGTTATTGCTCTGCACACAGAGGTGCCTCAAATCAATCCTATGCAAGTTATTGCTCTGCACACAGAGGTGCCTCAAATCAATCCTATGCTAGTTATTGCTCTGCACACAGAGGTGCCTCAAATCAACACTATGCAAGTTATTGCTCTGCACACAGAGGTGCCTCAAATCAACACTATCAAATCAAGTTATTGCTCTGCACACAGAGGGGCCTCAAATCAACACTATGCAAGTTATTGCTCTGCACACAGAGGTGCCTCAAATCAAATCAATCCTATGCAAGTTATTGCTCTGCACACAGAGGTGCCTCAAATCAACACTATGCAAGTTATTGCTCTGCACACAGAGGGGCCTCAAATCAACACTATGCAAGTTATTGCTCTGCACACAGAGGTGCCTCAAATCAATACTATGCAAGTTATTGCTCTGCACACAGAGGTGCCTCAAATCAGTCCTATGCAAGTTATTGCTCTGCACACAGAGGTGCCTCAAATCAACACTATGCAAGTTATTGCTCTGCACACAGAGGGGCCTCAAATCAACACTATGCAAGTTATTGCTCTGCACACAGAGGTGCCTCAAATCAATCCTATGCAAGTTATTGCTCTGCACACAGAGGTGCCTCAAATCAATCCTATGCAAGTTATTGCTCTGCACACAGAGGTGCCTCAAATCAATCCTATGCAAGTTATTGCTCTGCACACAGAGGTGCCTCAAATCAATCCTATGCAAGTTATTGCTCTGCACACAGAGGTGCCTCAAATCAACACTATGCAAGTTATTGCTCTGCACACAGAGGTGCCTCAAATCAACACTATGCTAGTTATTGCTCTGCACACAGAGGTGCCTCAAATCAATCCTATGCTAGTTATTGCTCTGCACACAGAGGTGCCTCAAATCAATCCTATGCTAGTTATTGCTCTGCACACAGAGGTGCCTCAAATCAATCCTATGCTAGTTATTGCTCTGCACACAGAGGGGCCTCAAATCAATCCTATGCTAGTTATTGCTCTGCACACAGAGGTGCCTCAAATCAATCCTATGCTAGTTATTGCTCTGCACACAGAGGTGCCTCAAATCAATCCTATGCTAGTTATTGCTCTGCACACAGAGGTGCCTCAAATCAATCCTATGCTAGTTATTGCTCTGCACACAGAGGTGCCTCAAATCAATCCTATGCTAGTTATTGCTCTGCACACAGAGGTGCCTCAAATCAATCCTATGCTAGTTATTGCTCTGCACACAGAGGGGCCTCAAATCAATCCTATGCTAGTTATTGCTCTGCACACAGAGGTGCCTCAAATCAATCCTATGCTAGTTATTGCTCTGCACACAGAGGGGCCTCAAATCAATCCTATGCTAGTTATTGCTCTGCACACAGAGGTGCCTCAAATCAATCCTATGCTAGTTATTGCTCTGCACACAGAGGTGCCTCAAATCAACACTATGCAAGTTATTGCTCTGCACACAGAGGTGCCTCAAATCAATCCTATGCAAGTTATTGCTCTGCACACAGAGGTGCCTCAAATCAATCCTATGCTAGTTATTGCTCTGCACACAGAGGTGCCTCAAATCAATCCTATGCTAGTTATTGCTCTGCACACAGAGGTGCCTCAAATCAATCCTATGCTAGTTATTGCTCTGCACACAGAGGGGCCTCAAATCAACACTAAATCTTGCAAGTTATTGCTCTGCACACAGAGGTGCCTCAAATCAACACTATGCAAGTTATTGCTCTGCACACAGAGGTTCCTCAAATCAACACTATGCAAGTTATTGCTCTGCACACAGAGGTTCCTCAAATCAATCCTATGCAAGTTATTGCTCTGCACACAGAGGTGCCTCAAATCAATACTGACAGTAACATTCTAACCTTGTGTTTTAAGAAGTAAAAGTAGTAGAAGGGCAATTCCACGAAAAAGTGGCCGTGGTCATGAAGAAAAAAAGGTTATCAAACATGTCTAAATCTGTTTATGCAGGCTGGGTTATTATTGATCTCTTTGTGCCTTTTCTTTACAGGCATTTAAAGTTACTGTTAAAAAAGCAACATTTTCACAAGTGCAGCTTCCATACACTGTAGGGATCAATAGTTGATAAATGTTTTAGTCGCACGTTTGTAAATGTGTCACATTTTGACTCTATGGGTTTGTAATACCAAGTTACAAATATTTCTTTCTTAGGATAAAGGGAAATATTTGACAGTAATTCATAATAATGATGTTTAAATAAAAGGCCAGACCAAATCAAACCCTGATCGCTCTTGTGAAAGAGTGTTTATGTGATAATGTCGCTAGTTTCCATATCGCATTTTCTTTATCACAAAACCAAAACTAGCCATTTCCAATCCGCAAAGTTTCACAGGAGTAGGAGGGACCGCCGAAAGCAACATGAAAACAGCTGTTGACCAATCCCCAGCCGGTATTTGTGACATTTTGAAGGGGTGGAAACAAGGCGGTAAAATGCGAGAAGGCAGGCGAAGACAGCCAGGGCAGAAAAAAAAATAAGTCTGTGTTGTACTATTGACTATTGTACTAATGAATGTTATTACATACAACTACTACTAGTAGTAATAATAATAAAAATACGTTTAATAATAATAACAATTATGTGCTTTTATTTTTATTGGGTAAATATAACTGTTGTACTTACAAACACACACACACACACACACACAACACACACGGCAGTTACCTCGTTTTCACGGCGTCTGCAGCATCGTGCTGCATTGTTCTGTCACTGTTATGAAAGCGTGCCACATTGCTTTTATGATTTTTTTGTTTGTTTGTTTGTTTGGTTCTGATTATTGTGTTCGTGACTTGTTTTTGTTTAAGCTTTTTATTTTGCTCTGTGAGCAGTGTTTGGTTCAACTTTTTGATTTACTTGTGTTTATTAAACAGCGCAGCAGCACTTTAACTGCAGTTCTTTGTCTCTGAGTCTCCTTGCCTTCCGATACCACCTGGGCCCGCAATGCTATCCTGTCACATATGGTGTTAAGAGTGGGATAGCGCCCCCTAGAGACTTGGAGCGGGACTGTAGTTTAAAAAAAAAAAAAAAAAGATGGGAAGAAAAAGCTGCAAGAAGCAGCACAAGCAGCAGCAGCCAGAACATTTAGGCAAGAGGTGGTGGTCTTGGGTTCCAATGCAATTTGGACCCCCGGGCTGGGCAGCCAAACAGGAGTAGTGGAGAATGGAAGGGGCTCCTATGTGCGGCACCTGTGGCGAGTTTGGGCACGTCCGGGAGGACTGCCCCTATGGAGACCCCCAGTATGAGGAGGCCTGGAACCAGGGCCTGGTTGGGGATGCGGCAGAGTGGTTCTGGGCAAGGGACCAAACCCAGCCAACACCCAAGAGGGAGGAGTCCGAACAGCCACAGCCCAAGCCAGCACCCGCAGGGGAAGAGTGTCTGCTGGCCCCACCACAGCCACCAAAGGAGAGCAGCTGGGAAGCCTTCCTCCACACTTTGGGGGTGACCACTGAGTTCTACCTCTGCAGGGAGTGGGGACACAGTACACTCAACTGCCCCCTCCCTCCAGAGGAATGCCTGCTGTGCCCATCCCCACCAGCAGAGGGAGAGTGCCTGCTGGTCCCGCCTCCACCACCCACAGCCAAGAAAGAGGACCTGCTGTGGCTGTCTCCACCAACAGAAAGAACATGGCTGCTGGTCCCCCCACTGCAGCCAGAAGGGGAGGAGCCCCTGCCACCTTCACAGCCAGAAGGGGAGGAGCTCCTGATGGAGACGGAGGTGGTGGTGGTAACCCTTTTCACCTTGAGGACGAAGGCGAAGTACCGGTCCCCGAGACGACGGCGGAAACGGAGGGCTCCCCTGGCAGACGACAGCAGCGGAAGGGGGCGTCCGTGACGGGTGCCTACGGACGGGAGCGGGCGGGTTCTACGGTTCCTAGGCGTAGCAAACCCGACGGACCACGACCTGAGGCGTAGTGGACCATGTCGTGTCAGGAAGATGACGAACTTTCAGCGGACCCGAACGGCTCTCCAAGGGCGAAGCGGACCCCAGGTTGAGCTGGTCGGTGTTCAGGCAAAGTGGTACCTCCGCCCTGACCGCAGTTTCCCTGGCCAACACACGCTGCCAATCCTGCATCCCAAAAAGAAGAGGGGAAGGTGCGGATACCACCTCCACCACAGCCCCTACCACCACCCCTGTGCCACAGCCCGGCGCCTGGGGGTTGGATCCCTTGACCTGGGCTCCCAGACACCCAGGCTCCATGTCTGGACCTTTGGTCGCTGGGCCTGACTCCCAGGTCGCGGCACCACCAGGCACAGTAGGTCGCCTGTTCTCCTGCTCCGCTCCCCCTGGTTGCCCAGATGTCGCTGCATGGTCGCCTGGGCTCGCACCTCTGCCTGGGGCTGCAGCCAACTGCTCGTCTGCCTGCTCTCCCGATGCCCCATCCACTGCACCTGGGTCCCCTGTCGCCTGGTCTCGGTCCCGCCAAGTGGGCGCCGAGCTATGGACTAACCCTCCCTCAAGAATGACTTAACCCCCTGAACTCCCTCCCACCTACCGAAAGCTTTCGAGGGGGGGGGGGGGGGGGTGGCTGTTGGGGCCATGTATGCTGCGCACAAGGAGGGGATATGTGGCAGGGCAGGGCCCTGCCTGTAAATATTGTTTTGTGGTGTTGGTGGTGGTTGGCAGGGATGGGGTTAATTTCCTATCCCTGCCAAAATACATGTGAGAATGTGGCTGGAGCTGATTGAATAATTGATAATCAGGCTCCAGCCACATGGTAATAAAAGAGAGAAAATCCTTTGTTTGGTGGAGGGAATTTGGGAGTGAATTTGTTTTGGCCTGTGAGCTGGTTATTTTTGTTTCTGATTATTGTGTTCGTGACTTGTTTTTGTTTAAGCTTTTTATTTTGCTCTGTGAGCAGTGTTTGGTTCAACTTTTTGATTTACTTGTGTTTATTAAACAGAGCAGCAGCACTTCAACTGTAGTTCTTTGTCTCTGAGTCTCCTTGCCTACCGATACCACCTGGGCCCGCAATGCTACCCTGTCACATGTCAGTATAATTTATGTTTATGTAGAGTTAAAATCACTACTTGCCAAATGTTTATTTCCTTTCAAAAATGTTGTGTCATATCATACGGTGACGTAAACAAATACAAATTTTTGTGTAGGCACAAGTTTAAGTTATTATTCTAGGCTCAAGTTTAACTAAGTTATTATTTTCAAGTTATTATTTATGCTTGGTTGTTTTTTTTTTTTTTAATAAATGCTAAGAGGATGTGGGTACAAACACTTTTATTGGCACAGAGAATACTGTTTTTGATATTAATCAAGTCTACACATGTGGGAATATCTAAACCTGTTTCAATGGATACAGAAAACATACGTTTTTAGTGAAAATTGGTGTTTTAAGAGATACAGTACTGTGCAAAAGTTTTAGGCAGGTGTGAAAAAATGCTGTAAAGTAAGAACGCTTTCAAAAATAGACATGTTAATAGATTATATTTATCAATTAACAAAAAGCAAAGTGAGTGAACAGAAGAAAAATCTACATCAAATCAATATTTGGTGTGACCACCATTTGCTTTCAAAACAGCATCAATTCTTCTAGGTACACTTGCACACAGTTTTTGAAGGAACTTGGCAGGTAGGTTGGCCCCAACATCTTGGAGAACTAACCACAGTTCTTCTGTGGATGTAGGCAGCCCCAGTTGCTTCTCTCTCTTCATGTAATCCCAGACAGACTCGATGATGTTGAGATCAGGGCTTTGTGGGGGCCATACCATCACTTCCAGAACTCCTTGTTCTTCTTTACACTGAAGATAGTTCTTAATGACTTTTGCTGTATGTTTGGGGTCGTTGTCATGCTGCAGAATAAATTTGGGGCCAATCAGATGCCTCCCTGATGGTATTGCATGATAGATAAGTATCTGCCTGTACTTCTCAGCATTGAGGAGACCATTAATTCTGACCAAATCCCCAACTCCATTGCAGCACCAAACTTGCAAGGAACCTCCACCATGCTTCACTGTTGCCTTCAGACATTCATTCGTGTACCGATTCGTGTCTCATCAGTCCAGAGCACTTGCTGCCATTTTTCTGCACCCCAGTTCCTGTGTTTTTGTGCATAGTTGAGTCGCTTGGCCTTGTTTCCACGTTGGAGGTATGGCTTTTTGGCCGCAAGTCTTCCATGAAGGCCACTTCTGACCAGACTTCTTTGGACAGTAAATGGGTGTACCAGGGTCCCACTGTTTTCTGCCAATTCTGAGCTGATGGCATTGCTGGACATCTTCAGATTGCAAAGGGAAGTAAGCATGATGTGTCTCTCATCTGTTGAAGTAAGTTTCCTTGGCCGACCACTGCGTCTACGGTCCTCAACGTTGCCCGTTTCTTTGTGCTTCTTCAAAAGAGCTTGGACAACACATCTGGAAACCCTTGTCTGCCTGGGGAGACCTTGCTGATGCAGTATACACTACCTTGTGTCTTGTTGCTGTGCTCAGTCTTGCCATGGTGTATGACTTTTGACAGTAAACGGTCTTAAGAACATAAGAACATAAGAAAGTTTACAAACGAGAGGAGGCCATTCGGCCCATCTTGCTCGTTTGGTTGTTAGTAGCTTATTGATCCCAAAATGTCATCAAGCAGCTTCTTGAAGGATCCCAGGGTGTCAGCTTCAACAACATTACTGGGGAGTTGATTCCAGACCCTCACAATTCTCTGTGTAAAGAAGTGTCTCCTATTTTCTGTTCTGAATGCCCCTTTTTTCTAAACTCCATTTGTGACCCCTGGTCCTTGTTTCTTTTTTCAGGCTGAAAAAGTCCCTTGGGTCGACACTGTCAATACCTTTTAGAATTTTGAATGCTTGAATTAGGTCGCCACGTAGTCTTCTTTGTTCAAGACTGAACAGATTCAATTCTTTTAGCCTGTCTGCATATGACATGCCTTTTAAACCCGGAATAATTCTGGTCGCTCTTCTTTGCACTCTTTCTAGAGCAGCAATATCTTTTTTATAGCGAGGTGACCAGAACTGAACACAATATTCAAGATGAGGTCTTACTAGTGCATTGTACAGTTTTAACATTACTTCCCTTGATTTAAATTCAACACTTTTCACAATGTATCCGAGCATCTTGTTAGCCTTTTTTTATAGCTTCCCCACATTGTCTAGATGAAGACATTTCTGAGTCAACAAAAACTCCTAGGTCTTTTTCATAGATTCCTTCTCCAATTTCAATATCTCCCATATGATATTTATAATGTACATTTTTATTTCCTGCGTGCAGTACCTTACACTTTTCTCTATTAAATGTCATTTGCCATGTGTCTGCCCAGTTCTGAATCTTGTCTAGATCATTTTGAATGACCTTTGCTGCTGCAACAGTGTTTGCCACTCCTCCTACTTTTTGTGTCGTCTGCAAATTTAACAAGTTTGCTTACTATACCAGAATCTAAATCATTAATGTAGATTAGGAATAGCAGAGGACCTAATACTGATCCCTGTGGTACACCGCTGGTTACCACACTCCATTCTGAGGTTTTTCCTCTAATCAGTACTTTCTGTTTTCTACATGTTAACCACTCCCTAATCCATGTACATGTGTTTCCTTGAATCCCAACTGCGTTCAGTTTGAGAATTAATCTTTTGTGCGGGACTTTGTCAAAAGCTTTCTGGAAATCTAAATAAACCATGTCATATGCTTTGCAATTATCCAGCAACCTCACCTTGTTAGCTGAGTTTGGCTGTTCCTCACCCAGTTTTATTCCTCCTACACAGCTGTTTCTGTTTCAGTTAATGATTGTGTTTTCAACCTACATACCAGTTAACTACTTCAGGTCACTGACACCTGTTTGGTGTAATTGTTTAATCATACATCTGACTATATGCTTACAAAATCCTTGACTTTGTGCAAGTGTACCTAGAAGAATTGATGCTGTTTTGAAGGCAAAGGGTGGTCACACCAAATATTGATTTGATTTAGATTTTTCTTCTGTTCACTCACTTTGCATTTAGTTAATTGATAAATATAATCTATTAACATGTCTATTTTTGAAAGCTTTACAGCATTTTTTCACACCTGCCTAAAACTTTTGCACAGTACTGTATATATTATATAGATCATTTGAGAAACGCACAAAACGATTGGCTTCCTATACATATATATATACTTTCATATATATATATATATATATATATATTATATAGTGGCGTCTAACATATTTGAGATATTATACAAACGAAATTACTATACCTATTTCATACGATATGCAAAGAAACACACGCATATATATATATATATATATATATATATATATATATATATATATTATATATATAATATATATCTATATAATATACATGTTGGGATGTGTACAGACATAATACTTACTATGAATCTCACGTCACGAATGCAGTGCTAGATACGATGCAATATACCACTGATTTTTTTTTTTTTTTTTTTTTTTTGTATATTTTATAAAAAAATAAATTGTTTTAGATTTTGCATCTTTTTGGGGTGGGCCTGGGCAGCATACATTAGAGGGGAGAGGTTTGTGACTTGACAGCTGTAATAATCTAATTGCACATAAAAATAAATCAATTGTTTCTGATATGTCATAACCAATATACAGAATATCGTATTTATTTCTCTTTCAGTAATATTTGTACAAAGAAAATGTTAGGTTATTACCATAAACCCGGTTCCCTGAAAGAGAATGACAACCATTACTGAATGGGAAAGCTGTACCCATTTCCCATTACTGAATGGGAAAGCAGCCCCAAGGTGATAGCAGCAGAGCCCACATGACGCCTAAGGGCATGCTGCCTGCAAAACTCTAGAGCCCAGAGAGGGTCTTGTTCGGTTTGTCACATCAAGGCGGTAAAAACGCACAAATGTCTGACTACCTGTCCATGTAGCAGCATTGCATAGTTCATCTAAGGAGGCGCCATGAAGGAAAGCCCACAAAGTTGCCTGGCCCCTGGTAGAATGGGTCGTAATGTCCCCCGGTAATGGGGAGTCCGTCTGTTCATACGCCACGCGTATTGCATCTGCCACCCTGCGCTAGACGTTGCTTCGATAGGGCCTGACCTCTAGAGCGGGACCCATAGCAGGCAAACAAGCTGATTAGACTGCTGCAGAGAAAATACAGGTCTTTGATTGCTTGATCGTATCACCCGGTCAGGCTTTAGGAAAATGTTAGCATGCCTTACACAGCAAGAGTGCCCTGTCTGTGTTTGGCTCTCCGAACTGCAGCTGGCCACCCCTACACCCATAATGTGCAGCAACCTGGGTGGGTGTATGACGGAATTCATTTACAGATGTGTAGCAACACACAGCAAAGATAACAGGCAAGACCACCCTCCCCTCTTCATCCTTTTCTCAATCTTCATTTCCATAATTTGATGGCACGCGTTGGATGCCGATTTGCCTGTGGAGCAGTGAAGAACACATATAACTATATGTAAACACACTACTGCTGTCCATCATATCAATACAGTGATAAAACACATAACTGATCCGCCCACCCAGTGTGTGCAGATGGGGGGGGGGGGGAGTTGGGGGGTTGGGGTTCTGTACTATGGTAGGTTTGTACTATTGTACCCAACTCCAGAGTGGACTGTTACTCCGACACTATTTGAGCCAGTGGTGCGCAGTTATTGGAATGAGCGCACCGCAATTATCACGCAGATATTGGTATATTCATACTACTTAATCCCGAAAGTGGGGTTACAGTTAAACTAACGAGAGAGAGAGACGTGCATATTGAATGTCCACCTAGAATACATTTGCATCTCATGTTTCTATTTACTGATGCATTACCATATGCTAATAGGACTGTATTAAAGGAACAGAAGGAAGGCAGTGTGCTGGACAGAGGTGAGTGCATGTTTCCACACTCGTCTGTTGGGCATGGGAATACGCTATAAAGGTCACTTTGATATGAACATGCTATATATGTTATTATGGAAACAAAAAAAGAAGCTTATTGCTTGTATGTTTTTGCCGTAAATTGACAGTGGTGATGCAGTGATGATATCTTTATTGCAATTGTGATTTGCCTGTGTCTTAATTGTATTTTATTGTGTATTTGTTGTTGTTGTGCAATTGACTTGCTGCTACCTGTTTGGCTAGGTCTCACTTGTAAAAGAGGTTTTAATGTCAATGTGATTACCTAGTTAAATAAATGCAATCAGAGAGGGCTGAGCTGCTCTATCAATGCACAGGGAGTCAGAGGTTCATATTGAAAATCACAGTTCAAGGGGACAGAAATGACAGCTGCACACCCCTAGTGGGAATATTTCAAACCAGCTCACTTCAGAAACCCAGCTTTTAGAAGAGTAATGGGTTTTCTGCACACCCCTAATGTTAACCCTAACCAACACTTTACACACAGCCTGCCTTCCTGCCAGCACCGTGCCTGACTGGAGCTGTAGTATCTCTCACTTTCAAAAGGGACATGATTTCATAGTTAAAGTGTTATTAACAGAGCCCCTGAAGCTACTGTGTATCACATGTGTAATAATGACAACAGCTCACAGCATTGGGATGAACAGCCCTTGCTTTATTTAGTAGCAATAGCACACAGAGCACACACAGCTTATTAAACTACACACTGTGGGTTCAGTTCCCTTGACAGATGGAGCAGGGTCAGTTTGGATAGGAGCTGTCCAAGGTGCCTTCTCACCGTCATTTAAATAACCAATAACAATAAACAAATAAAAAAATATATAAATGCACATCTTATGTTTTAAATAAGAATACAACACACTCATCCATGCTAAACAAACAAACAATACATTTCAACTTATCCGTTCTAAACAACCACAACATATTTATTTACCTGCAGGGCTTTGCCCCGCCCCCTCTCATGTACAGGGCTCCTGGCCCTGTTACAGGGGTGTATCATATATATCTTACGTGCAACAGTGTATTGACCGCCAACCCACAAGCCCACTCGCCTATTGCCCTAACTCGCACCTTCCTTGTATCATTTCATTATTATGTCATAGAAGAGTGGCTGTTTGTTTAGTTTTAGTCTGTTTTTGTTTGTCTATTTATTTTGGCGTAGAGTGCCGTGTCCTGTGATTTTCGTGTTTGTGTAAACCTTTTATTTTGTATTAAACCGGCGCCAACAAGCGTCTTCATCACTTCATTTCATCCGACCTGTGTTTTGTATATTTCATTACCTCTCCTGGTTCTGACGCCGCCCACTTCGACCATCTCTGTGACACTTGGTGTCCTG
This sequence comes from Polyodon spathula, assembly GCF_017654505.1. Taxonomy (NCBI): domain Eukaryota; kingdom Metazoa; phylum Chordata; class Actinopteri; order Acipenseriformes; family Polyodontidae; genus Polyodon; species Polyodon spathula. Next base: position 11,753 of record NW_024474021.1, on the reverse strand, counting down.
CGTGGGATAACAGCACCTCCAAGCATCAGACCAGGAGAGGTGTTTTGTCAAAAAAAAAAAAACCACAGCAACAACAAAAAAAATCAAATAAAATAAACATGGAAGGCTGGGACTGGAGAGAGGGCTGCCAGGACCTGGAGGAGCTCCTCGGTGGTCTGGAGGACCAGGGCTGGTGCCTGGCCGGTGGGGAGTTTGGGCACCCGGTGGTTGCGCTGCGTGCCCCTACCAGGAAGGATAGGAGGAACTGCCGCAGGAGAGGAAGATGAGGAGGTGGCAGAGAAGGGGAAAGCGGAAGAGGAAGGCAGAGGTCCCACCACTGCCTCCACAGCAGCACCAGTCTCCTGCAAGGGAGGAAGAGCCGCAACAGTCCCCTGCAAGCGAGGGAGAGCCACACCAGTCCCCTGCAACAAGGGTAGACTACACACCGCTCCACCTCCACCACCAGGAGGACTTACACGCCCGCTCTACCTCCTGGCAGGGGGAGAGAAGAAGGAGCTGCCTCTGCTCCCGCCACCTCCACCGGCCGGGGGAGAGCAGCAGGAGCTGCCCCCGCCACCTCCACCGGCAGGAGCCAGAGCAGCAGGAGCTGCCTCTGCCTCCGCACCCTCCACCGGCAGGAGGAGGAGCAGCAGAGAGCTGCCTCTGCCTCCACCCCCTCCACCGCCGGGAGCAGAGCAGCAGGAGCTGCCTCTGCCTCCGCCACCTCCACCGGCAGGAGTGGAGCCTGCTGGGTCGCTGTCCTCTGCCTCCGCCAACTCCACCTGGTATCACTTCCCCCAGCAGCAGCAGGGTTGGAAATGCCCCCTGACCTGCTGGTTATCACTCCCCCACCAGCAAGAGGGGTGAATGCCTGCTGGGTCCGCCACATCCACCAGCAGGGGGTGAAGCCTGCAGGGTCCTGCCTCTGCCTACGCCACCGGCAGAGGGTGAATGCCTGCTGGGTCCCTGTCCACCAGCAGAGGGTGAATGCCTGCTGGGTCCCTGTCCACCAGCAGAGGGTGAATGCCTGCTGGTATCACCTCCCCCAACCAGCAGAGGATGAATGCCTGCTGGTATCACTTCCGTCACCAGCAGAGGGTGAATGCCAGCTGGGTCACTCCCCCCACCAGCAGAGGACGAATGCCTGCTGGTATCACTTCACCCAACAGCAGAGGGTGAATGCCTGCAGGTATCACCTCCCCCACCAGCAGAGGTTGAATGCCTGCTGTGCTGGTATAACTTCCCCCACCATCACGAGGAGAGGAGCTGGAGCTTCCTCTGCCTCCACCTCCTTCAGGGGGAGAGGAGCTGCTGCAATAGCAGGCAGCTGCCTTCTACATGCACCACAAGGTCCAGGACTAGATAGATGTGGCGGGTCCTCAGACAGCTCATTGCATAGGCTGCTGGAGGAATGCACGGGAAGGCGAAGAGAAAGAACGAGAGAATATCAAAAAGAACCTCCCGGCTCCTGTTTGCAGTTGCAGGGACAGAAAAGAAAAAAAAAAAAAAAGAGGGCCAACACCAGCAACCCCCAGTTGTCCTGGCTTCGCCAGCCTCGCTGCGCCCAAGGAATGGATGCCGCCTCGCTTAGCCCAAGGATGCAGCCTCGCTTCGGCCCAAGGATTGGCAAGGATGTCAGACCGCTTCGTCAAAGGATGCCCGCCTCGCTTCGCCCAAGGATTTCCAGCTCGCTTCGCCACAGGGATTGCCAAGAATAGCTTCGCCCAAGGATGCCAGACTCGCTTCGCCCAAGGATGCCAGCCTAGATTCGCCCAAGGATGCCAGCCCCGCTTAGCCCAAGGACGCCTCGCAGGATGGGGTCTGCATACGCCTGGGGTTCTGCCCGCGCTCGCATGCCCCTGGGGTTTGCCAGCCGCTCTGGCAGCGCAATGGGGTTCGCCCGGGTTTGCCCGCCGCTCGGAATCGCCTGGGGTTGAGCCCCACCCCCCAACCGCCCCCCGCATCTGCACCCCCCTCTGCAATCGCCTGGGGTTGCCCGCAGCCTATGCATCGCCTGGGGTTGCCCGCCGCTCTGCTTCACAGCCGGAAGTACTGTGGCCGGAAACCCACGAAGGGGAGCTGCCGGCCACGAAGAAGGGGGAGGAGGTCTGGAGACCGCCAACCCCAGCAGCAGTTTCGCAGTGCTGCCGGAGAAGGGGGAGGAGGTCTGGAGACCGCCAACCCCAGCAGCAGTTTCGCTGCCGGAGGAGGGGGAGGAGGTCTGGAGACCGCCAACCCCAGCAGCAGTTTCGCCGCCGGAGGGGGGGGAGGAGGTCTGGAGGCCGCCAAACCCAGCAGCAGTTTCGCTGCCGGAGGAGGGGGAGGAGGTATGGAGACCGCCAACCCCAGCAGGAAGCCGTTCGTGACGGTTATGGCTTGGTCTGGAGAACTCCAACCCCAGCAGCAGTTTCGCTGCCTGAGATCTTGGGGGCGGTCTGGAGACCTCCAACCCCAGCAGAAGTTTCTCCGCTGGAGATCGTGGGGGACGTCCGGAGACATGCTCCCACTGCAGCATCTTCGCTGCCGGAAGTACTGTGGTCAGAGCCCCACCAAAGGGAGCTGCTGGTGCCGAAGAAGGGGGAAGGTCAGGAGACCACACCACAAGTCCGCAACTATTCCGGCACGCGCTAGGACTCCCTGGCAGGAGAATGTACTGCTGACAGCATTGTCGCCCTGTGGGGACCTCTGGACGTGAGCCTATGGTCCTGGCGCCAACCCCTGGAATCCTCTGGTCCTGGCCAAGGACTTTGGGCGAGACTTTTGGGATTTTAAGGGAGGTAGGCGGGCCATTGACGACATTTGTGCTTTGCACAGGAGGGGGTATATGTAACATAGTGCCCGCCCCTGTGTATATTATCTGTTATGTGTTGCGTGTGGTGTGTTTAAAAGTTGGTGTATAGACATTGGTACAAGGGATATAAAAGGGTCTGTGTAACACGAGTGTTTAAAAATGTATATGTGTATTAGGCACGAGGATTGCACAGCACTTCACGTGCAAGTAAAATGTAGTAATATGTGAGAACGGGGATGCACTTTAGTAATTCACGTGCTGGGATTCAAGTGAATAATTAATTGTAATTGAATCCCAGCACAACAGTATATATAGATGCACGTGGTCACATACTGCGGTTGGGTGTTCGGTGAGCGGATAACGGGATTGGAGACGGAGGAAATAAGTAAAGTAGTAATAATAACGAAGTATCTGCTCACCGTGTGTGTTAAGTTAGATGTTGTCGTTTTGTCTTTATTTTGGCGTAGAGTGCAGTGTCCTGTGTTTTTCGTGTTTGTGTAAACTTTGTATTTTGTATTAAACCGGGCGCCAACAGGAGTCTTATCTTGCATTTCATAGTCCTGTTGTTCATGTGTATTGCCTGCTTCCATGGTTCTGACGGCGCCCTTCGGCTGTCTCTGTGACAAGGCGAACACTCTCATTTTTCCTTCAGTTTAGAATGTGATGAAGTGACCGGACAAATCTCCAGGCTGCTGGCCAGAAGGATGGTGCTGCAGTCTTGTCTCTGGGATGCTAAAAGGAGCGGGGGGAATACTCCCTGTGTTATTTTTCATACAAAGTTTTAAAATGTTAAATCCTTGCAACTCATTTCCAGTTATTGATTTCTCTGACTGGTCATTAGATGAGATGCGTCCCGATCCGATTCCCGCTCCCAGGCATGACGCACCCGACAGCCCGGGGTAATATGGGCAGCAGAGAAGACTCTTGTGAGTGTCCGTGTCAACGCCCCACTTTTAACACCAATCACAGTGGCCCGAGAGTTGAAAGTGCAACCAACCCAGTAATTACACAGGGACTCATAATCAAAGCTAACGATTTTTTTTTTGTCAAGAGTGAAAAGGTCACAGTGACCACAGTCTTTACAGTTTCTCTCTTGTGTGAGTTGCTGGTGTTTTTCCAGGTTTCCTGGGTGATTGAAACTCTTCCCACAGTCAGAACAACAATATGGTTTCTCTCCTGTGTGAATACGCTGGTGTCTTTTCAGGTGTTCTGACTGAATGAAACTCTTCCCACAGTCAGAGCAATGATACGGTTTCTGTCCTGTGTGAGTTCGCTGGTGTGTTTTCAGGGTTTCTGAGTGTTTGAAACTCTTTCCACAGTCAGAGCAATGATATGGTTTTTCTCCTGTGTGAGTTCGCTGGTGTTTTTTCAGGTTTCCAGAGTGACCGAAACTCTTCCCACAGTCAGAGCAGCAAAACGGTTTCTCTCCTGTGTGAATTCTCAGTTTTTCTTTTAAATGCCCTAACTGGGTGAAACCTTTCCCACAGTCAGGATATTCTCCAGTGCCTGCCCTCACTTTAGCTGCTGGACTGGAACCTGAAAAATATGAACAGGAAAGAAAGTAAGAAGGACTGCTCGTATGGTTAAGGTTGATTCATACTTCAGACTCCAACCCAATTTGTGGTCGGAGTCAAAGGTCTTTGACTCTGCGTGACAGGTCGGAATTACGTCTCACACACACTCTTGCGACGTGCATCTTTTTTGGAAAGTCATACAGCCTTTTCTTATCTGTTTGCATCCTGACATTGCATGGGGTCTGCGCCAGACGTATCGCATTCATTTACGACAGATGTATGAATCAACCCCTAGGGCACGTGGCTCGGTGGAGGAGTGGATTAAACGCATGGGGAATGCAGTGTGGGGCTTTGCACTGGTTACACAGTTTAAAGTGAAAGTGTTAAACTTAGTATGTTAGAGCTCGGTTACCAGAAGCAGTATGGGAACAATGTTAAAGCACATGAAAATAGTGTCCTACTGCTGGTGCTGGATCTAGTGTGGAAGAGGTGGGGCCAGACAAACAGTAATGCAAGTGAATTCCTAGGGTGTTTTTTGTTGGTGGTCTGCACCCTCTGCAGCGACAAAGGTGTCGGTTTAGTTTGCAACTGCTATTTCGCGGACTGAAAGGGGGGGGGGGGGGGGGAAAAAATTTCACGAGATGTAATATGTCTTTTTTTTTAAATAGGAGAGAAGATTGCTTCAAATTTATTTCTTTTTTCCTACTGCTGCCAGTCAGGCAAGTATAATGATAGGTTACGGATCTAACCCTGGTTCCCTGAAAGAGAAGAAGACCACCAATGATCTTTTGAGAAAAGTATACAAAAGCAGTGTCGAGGAAGAAAGGAGGGGGGGGGGGGGGGGGCCCAGATAGCACCTGAGCGGACATTGCTACCGCCATCTAGTGAGCATGCAACTTCAAGGACCCTGGTGCGTATTAAAAGGCATAGAGGGCTCTACGACATTAAGTTGGTAGAGCCTGGTAAATGTATACAGGGTAGTCCAGCTAGTCACAGTACATATATCGGTCAACGATCATCAAAATATGAGCGCCCGGGGATACTGAGTCGATGGGAATGTGGCAAGCAGATATGGCTGCTAGGTACACTTACAACATAGAGGTGGATCGACCTGCCTCTAACAGATCTTGCAGAAACTGTAAAATAACTGCTATAGGGCAATACATGGGATCCTGGCCTCTGGCCATGCACCAGTTTTGAAAATATGTCCACTACAGGCGTAAAACGCTCTTGTGGAAGAAGTAGCCCTAGCATTCTGCAGAGTACTCACTACTGCGTCTGAGAGCCCTAGGGTGGACAAACAGTCCCGTTCAGGGGTCAGACCCACAGATGGAGTTTCCCGGTTCTGGGTGTCAGAGTGTGCCTTTTGCCTGACTGAGCAGATCCAGGTGCAGTGGAACCTCCCAGGGCAGGCCTTACAGCAGCTAGCAGAGGTTCAAAAACCAGGTTCTCCTGGGCCATCTGGGGGCCACAAGAAGGTCTGTGCGTCCTCTCTCCTGACTTCAGAGGAAACAACAAGAGAATGAAAGGAACAACATCCAGGACCCTATTGACAGTGGTGACCAGACAGCAAAAAGAAGGGAGGTCATGATTGTTGGGGACTCCATATTGAGAAACACAGCAAGTTCAATTCGCAGTTTGGACCCCCTTACTACAACAGTGTGCTGCCTTCCGGGAGCCTCGGTCAAGCACATCACTGAGAACGTGGACAGGCTCCTAGAACGAACAGGAGACGACCCGGTAGTAGTCGTCCACATCGGTACAAACAACATTGGAAGAGACAGACCAAAATCCCTGCAAAACAAATTCAGAGAGCTAGGAAGGAAATTAAAAGAGAAAACCAAAACTGTGGTATTTTCTGGTATACTACCCGCACCTTGCAAAGGACCATATGGACAGCTGGAAATAATTAATCAAAACGCATGGCTGAAGACGTGGTGCACACGGGAAGGCTTCACCTATCTTGATCATTGGACCACATTCTACAACGAGGACTATCTGTATAGACGGGATGGACTGCATTTAAATAACAAGGGAACTAGTCTACTTGGAGAAAAGATCCTCGAGCAGGTTCGGAAGCATTTAAACTAGAAAGGAAGGGGGGAGAAATCAACAAAAAAACAGAAGGGAGACCGCATCAAAACAAGAACAACAACTCAGGTAAGACAACCATTAAATGTATTTATCTAAATGCTAGAAGTATCAGAAACAAAATTCTAGAACTTGAAGCTACTGCACTAACAGGTAACTATGATGTGATAGGTGTTACAGAAACTTGGTTGTCTGAGAGTGATGGGGACGAATATAATATTTGTGGGTATACACTGTATAGGAAAGACAGGCAGGACAGAAGAGGAGGAGGGGTAGCGCTATACATAAGAAACAGTCTTGAAGCCCAGGTGTTAAACCTGGACAAAGAAAATAAAACCGAATCAATATGGGTCAGAATAACAGACAAAAATTCAAAAGGCATAATAATAGGAGCATGCTATAGACCGCCAGATTCAGACGGTGAGCAAAATAATCTGTTATACAATGACATTAGAAATGTGTGTAGCAAAGGAGAAGCCATACTAATGGGGGATTTCAACTTCCCCCAAATAAAATGGGAAAACCCGGTGGGTAGCGCGAAGGATGAAATAGAAATGGTGGAAATGACAAATGACTGCTTCCTAACACAATTTGTGAAGGCACCCACTAGAGGGGAGGCATGCCTTGATTTAGCCTTTTCAAATAACGAAGACAGAATAGCTAAAACAGAGGTCAGAGAACCAATAGCAAACTCAGACCACAACATGGTCTCATTTGAAGTGTTTTTTAAAACCCCAAAAGTAAAGACTAAAGCTAAGGTTTACAATTTTAGAAAAGCAAACTATGAAGGTATGAAACAGAGACTAACAGAAGTAGATTGGAGTAAAATAGAGAAAACACCCACAGAAGAAGGATGGTTGTTCTTCAAAAATGTAGTACTAGAGGCGCAAAACAATTACATCCCTAAAGTAGACAAATCTAAATGTAAAACTAAATTGCCAAAATGGTTTAATAGATCAATTAAAAAAAATATTCAGCGACAAAAAAGGCACTTTACAGAGCATTAAAAAGAGACCATAAAGAAAGTACACAGAAAGAGTACACAGAACTGCAAACGCAAGTCAAAAAGGAAGTTAGAAAGGCCAAGAGAGAAATAGAAATGAACATTGCTAAGGGAGCTAAAACCAATTCCAAAATGTTTTTCCAATATTACAACAGCAAGAGAACATTCAAAGAGGAGATTAAATGTTTAAGAGATACAAATGGCAAAATCGTAGATGAAGAAAAAAAAAATAGCAAATATATTAAATGATTACTTTTCACAAGTTTTTACAAAGGAAGATACTGACAACATGCCCCACATGTCATCCAGTTCCTATCCAGTTTTAAATAACTTTAGCATAACTGAGGCAGAAGTGTTAAAGGGACTAGGAGCTCTTAAAATAAACAAATCCCCTGGGCCGGATGAGATCCTCCCAGTAGTACTCAAAGAAATGAAAGAAGTAATAATTTACAAACCGCTAACCAAGATCATGCAGCAGTCTCTTGACACAGGGGTGGTACCGACAGACTGGAAAATTGCAAACGTAATACCGATCCACAAAAAGGGAAACAAAACTGAACCAGGTAACTACAGACCAGTAAGCCTGACTTCTATTATATGCAAACTTATGGAAACTATAATAAGATCCAAAATGGAAAATTACCTATATGGTAACAGGGTACTGGGAGACAGTCAACATGGTTTTAGGAAAGGGAGATCGTGTCTAACTAACTTGCTTGATTTTTTTGAGGATGCAACATCGATAATGGATAATTGCAAAGCATATGACATGGTTTATTTAGATTTCCAGAAAGCTTTTGACAAAGTCCCGCACAAAAGATTAATTCTCAAACTGAACGCAGTTGGGATTCAAGGAAACACATGTACATGGATTAGGGAGTGGTTAACATGTAGAAAACAGAAAGTACTGATTAGAGGAAAAACCTCAGAATGGAGTGTGGTAACCAGCGGTGTACCACAGGGATCAGTATTAGGTCCTCTGCTATTCCTAATCTACATTAATGATTTAGATTCTGGTATAGTAAGCAAACTTGTTAAATTTGCAGACGACACAAAAGTAGGAGGAGTGGCAAACACTGTTGCAGCAGCAAAGGTCATTCAAAATGATCTAGACAAGATTCAGAACTGGGCAGACACATGGCAAATGACATTTAATAGAGAAAAGTGTAAGGTACTGCACGCAGGAAATAAAAATGTACATTATAAATATCATATGGGAGATATTGAAATTGGAGAAGGAATCTATGAAAAAGACCTAGGAGTTTTTGTTGACTCAGAAATGTCTTCATCTAGACAATGTGGGGAAGCTATAAAAAAGGCTAACAAGATGCTCGGATACATTGTGAAAAGTGTTGAATTTAAATCAAGGGAAGTAATGTTAAAACTGTACAATGCACTAGTAAGACCTCATCTTGAATATTGTGTTCAGTTCTGGTCACCTCGCTATAAAAAAGATATTGCTGCTCTAGAAAGAGTGCAAAGAAGAGCGACCAGAATTATTCCGGGTTAAAAGGCATGTCATATGCAGACAGGCTAAAAGAATTGAATCTGTTCAGTCTTGAACAAAGAAGACTACGTGGCGACCTAATTCAAGCATTCAAAATTCTAAAAGGTATTGACAGTGTCGACCCAAGGGACTTTTTCAGCCTGAAAAAAGAAACAAGGACCAGGGGTCACAAATGGAGTTTAGAAAAAGGGGCATTCAGAACAGAAAATAGGAGGCACTTTTTTACACAGAGAATTGTGAGGGTCTGGAATCAACTCCCCAGTAATGTTGTTGAAGCTGACACCCTGGGATCCTTCAAGAAGCTGCTTACAAAAATGATCTATGATACAAGTTCTTTATTCAAATGCATATTTTGAAGATTTACACAACATTGCCAATACTGGCAGTGTGTGTACGTATGATTAAAAGTAAGCATCGATGTTATCTACGTCCCCGGTCTATCATCCAGGGCCAGCGAACCATATAGACAGGAAAAGGCGGCAGCCTAGGAGCGATTGACGGGGCGGCAAAAAAACAGTACATTACATACAATTATACTTCACATTTATTTAGTCCTAAAATGTTCAACATCTTAGATGACTGTTTCTTGTCCTGCACAGCTTATTGATGGTGATACAGAACCCTATAATGAGCAGTGGTGTGGTCCTAAATCAGGAGATATGGGAACGCTGTGGGGGCGGGGTGATCATGCCGGTGCGGTGTCACATGAAATCTGATCTCCCCTGGGTACAGGCTCATGGTTGTTGAGCCCGTTGCTAAGCAAAGGACACATTGAAGTTCCTTGCATATTCAAATGGGGCGGGGCATTTCCGTTTCTTGCTTCCAAGGTCAGTTCGTAGAAGGACACAATAAACACAACAACAGCTGAAAAATCTTCTTTTCCAACGTGGCCAGAGGTACTCGGGGCTTTCTCCTGGTCACCCCGAGAGCTATCTGGGTCTCAGCAGCAGTTCCAGGCGCCAGCAGAAAAGTAAATTAATAACAAACAAAAAGACTATACCATAAAATGGTGACTGTCTACAGCAAATGTTTGGTTTACTGAAATATATTAGCCTCTTATACTCTGCTAGTAAAGTACAAAATATATCGTTCAGATAATATTTCTTTTACTATAAAACTTTTCTTTCACTCCCTCACGTTGCGTCTGTTCCTTCGCACTCTGTCGAACCTTCTCTCTCTCGCTCTCCCGCACAAACCCAATCAACATGCTAAGTCCCACCACCAAATTCCACTACCTGTTGGCTAATTGGTTCAGAGGAAAAATCTGTCCAATAGAATTGTGTTTAGGTGTAGCAGCTAGTAAATGTGATTCTGGTGCATTCTAACTATGTTACAAGAAATACAACATTTTTATTTAAAGGAATAGCGCAAATTTGCAGCAGCGCTACACGTGTGCACCCTGCATTTCTATATACATGTAATAGACCAGCGAGTCGACTGCTACCAGTATCTTGGTACAACGAGCTTCCAAAGAAGTGTAGACCTAGTTGTTCTCTTTTGAGGAATCAGCGTCTCCTTGCTGTGTACCTGTTAGGGATTGTCTGATTCCTTTTCCTACGGCTAGCATTTCTATGGGCATCGAAAGGTGGTGGCTATAGATGAGTAATCTGGTTTAGATGGGATTTTGTTTCGATATATTTAGAATGAATGCATTAACCTACATACATACAAACAAGGCGTGTTGTTTTGCAAAGGGCTGCATGCAATGTCTGCTCAGAGGAGCAGTCTCAGCACTGAGGTGACACGGGGGGTTTTGACCTGCTCTGTTCCCGACCTGGGCCGATTCAGCCCTCTAGCTACTCCTCATTGTTCTGTGGTTTGTAACACGGAGCGCCCAGCTGACTGTGCAAGGACGAGCTTCTCGGTAGTTGGCTGTGATCGTATAGTGGTTAATACTTTCCGTTGTGGCGCAACAACCCAGGTTTGAATCCGGGTCACGGCAGGTGACATCCTCATACTGCAGAGAATCTTGGTGGCATGCACCTTTATGAAAGAGGCTAGAATACAGTAATTGCTTCATCGCGTGAGTACAGTCATGATGCACGTCATGCTGTCTTTGAAAGAATAACATCATTATTATTATTGATCATTATAAAAATCAATCTCCCAGTTAGGGAATTGAAACCTGGTCTCCTGCGTGATATGCAAGGATACTGACCTCTATACTGACAAGGAGGTCTTCTGACAGTGGTTTTCTTCTTCTGATTGTTAATTCACATGTGTAGCAGAGTTGTGCAGCAGAAGTGTGCTGGGCCCATAACACAGAGGTCGATGGATCGAAACCTTCCTCTGCTAGCTTGTTTTTCTTGTGTTGGCAGAGTAGCTTTTCTAAAAGATTAGCTGAGGCAAGACGTCGTTATATATTCACAATCAGCGAAATACTGGACATACTGAATTATAAGCACGTTGCTGGACACATTCAAATCAAAACATGTTAAAAAGTGGAAGAGAAACAGAAAGGCTTAACGAGCGCTCTACCTTTTGAGTTAATTCCCCTGCAAGCGCGTCTTCTATTCTCACAGGTTATATCACAGCTTGATACGAGAGTTCAATTGTCAATGCTGATTTGCTTTTGAAGAGGAAAATTATTTAATTCTGATGAACTTTAAATCTTGTGTGTTACTGTGCACCCTGCATTTTTATATACATTTAATTGAACACGAGGTGCCTTTGAGATTGTAGAAGCAGTGATTGCATCAGCTGCATCTGGCCCTTTGGGCTTGTGAACAACAGTGTTCCCCCATCCCCAGGACACCAACTTTGACAACTCTGATACTGTCTCTGTTCTGATTCTATCTTGTGCTGTGATAACGCAGGATTGACTGAGACAGGAGTGAAGTTACACCACAGTCGAAACCACATCAGATC
>NW_024474020.1:0-7431 GCF_017654505.1 Polyodon spathula | reverse complement strand
AAAGGATTTACACCCTGGCCCCAGGAAAGAGCTGCCCAGGACAGTTGGTTCCTGTAGACTCCAGCACAGCTGGAACCTCATGTAATGAACAAAAGGCCTCATCACAAACTTCTGTGACATTCCAGTTAGAGGCATACCCTATCTTGTAACACTCTGTATAAAACCTAAGGTAACTCTTCTTTCTACCACAGTCTCTTGTAGACTCTTCACTTGTATACATTAATTAAAATATCTAGAGCTGATAGTAAGCCTGAATCCTGAGTCTCTTTGGATAGCGGAGAATAAATCCACTACACTTTTATAATGTTCATTATTTGAAACGTGGGCATAAAAACAATTGTGGTGGGCATGAATCATCTCAGGTCAATAACTTAGAAAGCAGCTATGGGTTAATGTACCAACAAAAATAAACACAATGTTATTTATGTAACTCGAATGTTCTGGTTTAACACTTGAACTGCACATTTAAAATGCTGTGCGTGTCTTGTGCAGTATCGAATCCAGCCAGAATAAGCACATTGTTTTGAAGCGAATATTTCCAAAATCTAAATTGGATTAAAGTAGAAAGCTGACATTTATATCATGCAGTCAAAAATGAATTTTAGCAAAAGTCTTCCATGTTAGTGTTTAGTGCAGTCGTCTGTTCATGTTAATCAGCTGCCAGGCAGCTTGTTGATGGGCTCTCGCTGTATGATATGAACACACTCAGTAGGTCTGGAGTAAGGAATCCAATTTCAGACACTTCACAATCCAGGAGTTAGGGATTGATTATTATTATTATTATTATTATTATTATTATTATTATTATTATTATTATTATTGTTGCTGTTTAAATCTGGGATTCCATTTTTGTAATAATAATAATAATAATAATAATAATAATAATAATAATAATACCGTGCTTCGGTTTTATTAGCCTAATAATTAGTGGCGTACATGTGCAGGCTAATGCAATTAATTACTCGACAAAGGAGTTCTTCAACGAATTAGTCAAAAAACACATCAAGTAAAGATCACACAGTCGTGTCGCTTTAAATCAACCTTTGTGTAGCCTGGTAAGGCTGGCGTCTGTGCCCCTGGCGCCATCTGCTGGCAGTTTGCATCCTCATTTAACACCAATTGCATCTGCTTTACATCTAAAATAGAGCACAGGCCTACACACAATTCTGGTTCAACAGCGCTTCCTCTGTATTCTACCTGGAACAAGCTAACGTCACCTTCATCTGGGTCTCTCTCCTGGGTTTCTCCCCCCACAGGATAACGGGACAGTGCGTCTGCAGCTCTATTACTCTTACCGGGTCTGTACTTTACAGTGAAGTCAAACAGAGCTAATTGAGCTACCCACCGCTGCTCTATAGCCCCCAGCTTAGCGGTTTGCAGATGGCATAACGGGTTGTTGTCCGTTAACACAACAAACTTAGACCCTATCAGGTAACTCCTAAATTTCTCTGACACTGCCCATTTAAGAGCTAGCAACTCCAACTCCATGCTACTGTAATTACAGTCATTTCACTCTGCCGGTCTTAACCTCCTCCTAGCATAACCTACTACCTGGCGCCCACCCTCCTTGGTGACTGGCATCAGTCTCCACTACAAAAGGCCTATTGTTGTCAGCAAAACCTAACACTGGGGCTTTTGGCAAACGCTGCTTCAATTCCGTGAAGGCTTGTTTACAGTCTGCTCTCCACAGCTCTCCAAACACCTTGGGCTCAAGCTTAACAGCACCCTGACTATTGCAAACATGCACCAAGTCATGCAATGGTCCTGCAATCTTTGCAAAGTTATGAATAATCCTCCTATAATAACTAGCAAACCCTAGAAATGACCTGAACCCTTTCACAGAATTCAGCGTTTCCCATCTTCCCACTGCAAACACTTTTTCAGGGTCAGTAGAGACTCCTGCCGCTGAAACTAAATGACCCAAATATCTTACCTCAGTCTGCAGAAAATGGCATTTCTCTGGTTTCAGTTTCAATCCTGTCTCCCTTAATCTAGCCAATACAATATCCAATCAGTGCAGGTGCTCCTCCAATGATGTAGAATAAACCAATACATCATCTAAATAAACTAGCAGTATTTCAAAGATCAAATCACTCACAGTAGCTTGCATTAACCGCTGGAAAGTAGCGGGAGCACTGCACAGACCAAGTGGCATTCGGGTATATTCAAACAAACCAAACAGAGTCCTCATGGTCCTTATCATGCAGTCGCTTGATGATATCCGCTAGCCAAATCCAGGGTCGAAAAGAACTGCGCCCCATACAGAGCATCAAAAGATTAATCTATTCTAGGAAGTGGGAACTCATCTCGCTTGGTTTTAGCATTTAACTTCCTGTAATCGACACACAGCCTCATTTTCCCATCTGTCTTCCTAACCAGTGCAATGGGCGACGCATATGCGCTAGAACTGTTCCGTATTATGCCCTTTTCTTATAGCTGTTTGATGTGTTTTTTTTACTTCTTGATATTGCAGGGGGTGGATCCGCCTGTACGGCTGAGCTACTGGGACGTCATCGATTAACTTGATCTCATGCTTCACAGTATCACAGTATCCCAAATCCTCATTACTAACAGCAACATATTTCCTCAACAACTGTTCTAGACGTTGTTCGTGTTCCGGCGTCCCTCCTATCTTTACCTGCTCAATCATCGATTCAGTTCCCTTATCACCAACTGCACTGTTCTGATTACACACCATGATCTAATCTACGTTGGCCAAAATCCTGTGAAATTGCACTTCACAAAGACTGTTTTCCATTGCGGTTACTGGTACTAATCTTCCTATTCTCGTTTTAGAAGGAAGCCACACATCGTATTTTGCCATATTCACTAACTGCACTGTGCACAAACCTGCTACGATTTCCACCAACATAGGGACAAATATCAAACCCCCCGGCAGTGGTGTGGACAGTGGTTCTAGCAACATCAATTCTTTCCCCCTGTTCCCTGCAGAAACAGTCACTGATGCCAGCGACCTGACACGCTGCTTAGTAACTATCTTCGCTATGATACATGCTGACAGCTCAGACTGCCACCGTACGCGCTGAAATGCCTCTTTCCATTCCACGTCAACCTTACTTTCCTTCTGTAATTCTGAGTCTGCCTGTAGAAGCAAACTACCCCCACCAGTCCTAGTGTTCGACTGCCCTTTGATTTAGCGGGTAGCCGGCTACATCTTTGACAACAAGAAACCCACAATTTGGTAAAACATTTCCCATGGCCTCAACATCTAACTCTAAGTAGCCCAAATAAGGGATTTCTAACCTGTTTGCTGCTGTCAGGCGAAGCCACTCTGCAGTCTGTAACAAATCAGTTCCATCCGACAGAAAATGTTCCCTGAAGAACGTCTCTGATACTGTACTAACCTGACTCTCAGTGTCTAACAGACACGGCACCAATACCTGACCAATCTTAATGTTAACTATAGGGCTTGTCTCTACTGCTCGTTGTATGATCTGCTCCTTCATCGCTCCCGATCTGTTAGTGGAGCCAAATAATAGACCTGACGTATCTCTACTCTCTACTGTACTAGACACTGCATCTCCTGCTATCATAGCACTTTCAATCAAAGCTGATATTTCGTTTTGCTGGCTGCTGCGGGCAATCCTTAGCAATGTGACCCTCCTCCCTACAAAGAAAACAAATCGGTTTCCCATCATCTGTATATTTGGGACGCTCCTTTGCAGTTGACTGCGCCCCCTTACGACTGCTACCTAATGCTAAGCTCGTTACAGCCTCGGCCAGCTTCTCTAGTGCTTTGCCCTGATTCTCCATTGCTTTCACCACGTCCTGAAGTGTTACTGTCCCTGCCTCTCTCTCTCTCACTGTCACCCCAGACACCTGAGAGTCAGTACAGACATCCACTACACTGGTCGCAACAGTTTTAGAAACAAAAGGTTTATCCTCCTCCTCAGCCCACAATGTTGCTTCCTCACGTACTTCTAAGAAGGTCATTTGAGGTTTCTCCCTCACAATTCTTTTTAAAGCGTTTCCTCAGGGATGTATCTCTGATCCCCTCTACAAACTGGTCACGTAAAACATTTTGTTCACAACGCTCTTCTGCCAAGTGTCTCTGCACACTACCAAAAAACAACTGTGAAAGTACATGTGAATACTCAGAGATAGATTTTCATTGAAAACTTTAGGTTTGCTAGGGTTTACAATGTCATGCTAAACAATATGGAAAATGTATGTTTTGATTAAGTTTACACTTACCTATAGTTTGTAGAAATTGTCTTTACAAAACTGTAAACTGCATACAAAACAACCTTAGGTTTACAAAAGGTTTGCAGCTGTATGGGAAACCACTTATAAAATGTAAGTTTACATCATATTTACAAGAAACTTATGTAGAGTAAACCTGTATACTTTACACAGTATAGACTACATATCATATGGGAGATATTGAAATTGGAGAAGGAATCTATGAAAAAGACCTAGGAGTTTTTGTTGACTCAGAAATGTCTTCATCTAGGCAATGTGGGGAAGCTATAAAAAAGGCTAACAAGATGCTCGGATACATTGTGAAAAGTGTTGAATTTAAATCAAGGGAAGTAATGTTAAAACTGTACAATGCACTAGTAAGACCTCATCTTGAATATTGTGTGCAGTTCTGGTCACCTCGCTATAAAAAAGATATTGCTGCTCTAGAAAGAGTGCAAAGAAGAGCGACCAGAATTATTCCGGGCTTAAAAGGCATGTCATATGCAGACAGGCTAAAAGAATTGAATCTGTTCAGTCTTGAACAAAGAAGACTACGTGGCGACCTAATTCAAGCATTCAAAATTCTAAAAGGTATTGACAGTGTCGACGCAAGGGACTTTTTCAGCCTGAAAAAAGAAACAAGGACCAGGGGTCACAAATGGAGTTTAGAAAAAGGGGCATTCAGAACAGAAAATAGGAGACACTTTTTTACACAGAGAATTGTGAGGGTCTGGAATCAACTCCCCAGTAATGTTGTTGAAGCTGACACCCTGGGATCCTTCAAGAAGCTGCTTGATGAGATTTTGGGATCAATAAGCTACTAACAACCAAACGAGCAAGATGGGCCGAATGGCCTCCTCTCGTTTGTAAACTTTCTTATGTTCTTATGTTCTTACATATATATGAAAAACTCGATACATTTGTCAACCTCAAGTTTACGCATTACATTGATTGTTCATCTGTGTGTGAAACATAGTTTACTGCATGCAAACCACTTGTACACACACACACACACACACACACACACACACATATATATATATATATATATATATATATATATATATATATATATATATATAGGTACCGTACAAGGTAAACAGACCTTGGTATTTGTGAACCTAATGTTTACAATATAGTTACATGCTAAATTGAGTAAATATGGAGTTTGCTAGATTTTACAAAGACTACAGGATTACAAACCTTACATTTCATGCATTGTATATCTTGATGTGTGTGTGTCAGCTTGCGGCTATGATTTTGCAGCTGATATTCACGTGGATTTTGTTTTCCAGAGCTGGAGTGCACCGTTATTGAGCGGCGCCTCAAGCAGATTGATGTCAGCGTGGGTCAGGTGGTTGGCGTGAACAGCAGAGACTCAATCTACATGCGCTACGGAAACAACTGGGTGCGGCTCCCAGGGGCCCTCAAATACGTGTCCAGGACCAGGGTTGAGAACCACTGCTTTAAAAAGTCAATTTATAAACACATGGCACAATTGAACACGATCACTACATTACTTTTCATTATTTTTCTTGCAGGGATGGGATCACTGCTAGCAATCCAGTCGGCACAGAGTGGGTTCAGCTGAATATTTGCGGAAAGAGCAAGCATGTTTCATACGACCTGGGTGTGCTGTTGATCATCGGACAAGACGACTCAATCCAGGCTTGTCACAAAACTCACCAGAACAAGAAGAAAATAAATATGTTTCTTACCTCCTACGAGCTTGAAGTGGTGAAAATGAAAATGTAACTCATGTTACTTTGGGTTATTTGAAAGTTCCTTCCTGTTCAAGCTCTGCCACCTTGTCGAATAAAGCAATTTAAAAAAAAAAAATGAAGAAATTGCGGTCTGTAATAACTGTGGTTAATTGTAGACTGTAATAAGTAAAATTCATGCAATCACCTAGTCACATTACTATTTAACATTATGGAAAAACTGCAATAATATTGCACTGCCATTGTGAGAACAGAACAATATAATTAGGGATTCTAGTTTTGGGTTTTTATTTTCCATCTTTCTCCCTCCCTTTAAACCTTAATTAATAGAGTTAAGCCTTAACTGCTTCATAGCAGATAAAGAGAAACACTGTTTAAATTAGCAGGGAGAGAACAGAACGAGCAGCACTACTAGAAACTAACTCACGCAGTGGAAGTTAATAAGCTGAATTTGGCAATTAGTTGCCAGAATGAAATGCAGGTTCAAATAGAATCAGGTGAGAACAATTCATGTTGTTTGTGAACTCAGTCAAGAGGGTAAAAATAAGCAACGTCTTCCTTTGGTAATTAGAGTTTGATTAAGAAAGTGAATCGGCTCAAAATATGTTTAAAGGGGCATCACGGGGTGATCAGAAATAAACACCATAAACCAGAGGCCCTAAATATAATGTTGTAGCAACACAGATTTGTAGCTAAATGTAAAACAATAAACGCTGTAAAGTAACATTCATGACACAACCACATGGGCACATTATTATTTAATGTTTGACAGGATGGGATTCACTATTTACAAAACTCACGTGACAATGCAAGCATTGGTAACACCCGGAGGATAAACAGCCAAGCGTACAGAAAGGCAAAACAAAAACAAACACAAAACTACAAGTGAAAGGTTCTGTGAAAACATGCACTAATGATTTTATTCTATTGATCATTTTTCCTACAGTGCCATTCACGTGCAACTCTGCTCAAACATTATGACAACAAGGTAAGCAACAACTAAAACATGAGCGAGATTGGGTGGCACATTGACTTCTCGCCTTTATATTTAATATTCATGAATTATGGCGATTTGCTATGAGAATTACAATTTCTTATATAATTTTAAAAAAAAAAAAACTTGTTTAATATCGCCTTTAATAATTAATGGAGCGGTGATTACAGTCAATAGACAATCAGGAATGTAAACAGCGGAGGTCACATGAAAGGCAATATACCGTATTCAGAAACATAGAATATTTAGCTCTTCAGTAGTTCTGGAGACACATCCCTGATATCAATCTTAATGACAGACTTCACAGATGAAGACATTGTGGCTGTTACTTTTACATCATTTTCTAATGTGATCTTTGACAACGAATTGTCTCCAACAATACAGATATTGCTGTTCCTGGGTTGATTTTCTAAACCCATGTCATAAAGTAACTGCTGATTTAGAGGTGTTTTCCTATCATAAATCATCAAATTGAATTTCCTGTTGTGTTTCAATGACCAGAAAGGGTTAGAA
>NW_024474019.1:0-10569 GCF_017654505.1 Polyodon spathula | reverse complement strand
AACATCAAGCAGATTGTCTTCCCATTGAAATCTTAGTTTAGGAGGCCTTCAACACCACATCACGAGTATGCGTATTTTGTAAAAAAACATGTTCCATTTTTTCCTGGTTCTATTGTCAGTGTTGGTGGACTTTGCATGACACCACCATGAACGTAAAACCTGTGAAAGAAAGAAATCTGTTTTAATTATCTTTTCAAATTACCAGCACTAACTTATTATAGTGGCATCTATATTCATTCATTTAATTACAGAGTTTGGTACCATTGTACTGCAATGGTTTAGTATAGATTACTACAGTGCAGTCAAACCTTGTTTCTCACTTTTCAACAAACAATTGGCAGCATCAAACATGTTAAAAACTCATAGTTTATCTCTAATGCAACAGTCCTTTTTGTAGTTTAGATACAACAATGAACTGTGTTTTTCTCAGTTAAAGTGCAAAATGCACAGTTCACAAGCAGCTTCAGTTTTGAAAGTTGCAATGATGTGGAGGAATACATTTCTATTCTATTTGTATTAATTATTTTGCATTCGTTATTAAAGAAAATGAAGGTTACAGTTTGTTCGGCCTGCAATTTTCTCTTACAAAGGTATTCTACTTACTCAGGTGATTCTAGTATGAATTTGCTGTTGTTCCCGATCTACGGAAGCATATTGCTCGATCAGAAATTATCACATAATTATGTAATAGTGATCATGATAGAGAATTAATACGTAATTAATATTTTTGTTTAATTATTATTGTATAGCAGCAATGCGCTTCCCTAGATAACAAGTTCTAATTAGGGGATTTTTTAAATTTAGTTTTTCTTCATTGGCACTAGGGTGCTTCTGTATAAATAGATGCACACACCAGTATACACTTCATATATTATGGCCGACCTAGACCCTCTCTGATTGATCATTTCAGTTAAGGTGTCTTCAAGAAGACATTCTGTGACTGCTTCCTAAGCACAGAACTCCACCGATTTTAAATGGCAGAAGCCCGAATGGCGTGACATGTTTTATTTTCACAGAACACTATATGGGCTTTTTTTTTATATGCACTGGCATGCATAGACTTTTAAACGACTTGGTGTGACAAAGTTTCCGCTCCTGTGTGTATTTTCTGTTTTATGTTGCGTGTGGTGTGTTAAATGTTGGTGTATAGTCATTGGTACACGGGATATAAACGGGTCTGTGTAAAACTGAGTGTTTAAAATGTATATTTGTATTTGGGCACAAGGATTGCACAGCACTTCACGTGCAAGTAAAAAGTAATAATATGTGAGCACGGGGAATTGCACTTTATTAATTCACGTGCAGTTGTACCGAGACTCCAATTGAATGATTGAGTAGCAGTCGAGTCACGGTACAGCTGCTTAAAAGCAGCATGTTTTCACTCACTCGGGGTTGTGTGTTTGGAAAGAGTGGAGAAGAGTGAGAGAGAGAGAGAGAGAGAGAGAGAGAGAGAGAGAGAGAGAGAGAGAGAGAGAGAGAGAGAGAGAGAGAGAGAGAGAGAAACAAATTATATCAATTGCTACGAGTGCTGGAAGGACCAGCACCGTACTTGTTTTGTGTCGCGTTCATCCACCCTGTTTTGTTAGTGTCTACTTGTTTTGTTTGTCTGTTTATTTTGGCTGCAAGTGCCATGTCCTGTTTTGGTGTCAGTGTTTTCTACAACTGTTTTATTTTCTGGAAAGAATAAACTGCGCAGCAGTGCATCCATTTATCATTTCATCTGGCAGTACTGTGTGTTTCTTCTGGTCTGACGTCCCCACTACAGCATTCTTTGTGACACGAGGTGTCAGAACCGGGACAACAGTGCCTCCAAGCGTCAGACCAGAGCAGGGACTGCAGTTTTTGGGGAAAAAAAGGTTGACAAACCTTCAAACTTCAATGATTTCTTCAGATGGATGTGTAAGTGACGTGCCAGATGGTAGCGCTGTCTGGGTTTGAATTTGCTTATCTTGCAAAATGGACAATGGAAGAGTTTGCAGAACTGGGGTAAAACAAAATACTGAAGAAAGCGAATCGGCACGGAAATATGTTTAAAGGGACATCACAGGGTGATCAAAAATAAAAATCAGAAATGAAGGGGCTTGAATATACTATAAATGCAGTCCTAATAAGAGCAAGCACAAAACAGAGTACATAATTTAATTTAGGGTCAGTTCAAGTAAGAGCAGATAATAATATGGGGATAGTGACATCAGGGTTAGATATGAGTGCTAAGTGCAGTGAAAACAGGCGTCATTACAGGTAACAGATAGAATTAACAGTAAGGCAGATTAAAGTGCATGATTTAAATACAGATATAATAAGAAGCAGCAGTAAGGAGTAGCAAGGTGGGGTGCAGATAAGTGCAAATTAAAGTGTATTTAAGGCAGGGTGCCATATTGTCCTGAAGAGTTGATATTTCCAGGTGCTGTCTGAAGAGGCGTGTCTTGAGGAGGCGTGTCTGAGGAGGCGTGTCTGAAGGAGGCGTGTCTTGAGGAGGCGTGTCTGAAGAGGCGTGTCTTGAGGAGGCGTGTCTTGAGGAGGTGCCGGAAGGCCGTCAGGGACTGGGCTTTCCTGACATCCGTGGGGAGATTGCTTCACATCTGAGGGGCAAGGGTGGAGAAGGAGTGTAGGGCTCTGGAGTCTGGGGAGGGGAGAGGAGGCACAGTCAGTTCCAGTGCAGGAGGAGTGGAGAAATTGGGATTGGGATTATCACAATGGTGGCTCATTGACAGAGTTGGGGTTCAATTTCAAATTGCATTAGAATAGGTCACAAGTTACATATAAAATTGTATGAGGAACTTGGATTCTCCAACTTTTTTTTTTTTATCAGCTAAATAATTAAAAATAAATTTACATACACACACATACATATAGAAAAATTATTCATGTTACCTCCATGTTAAAATGCGGCTGTCTCCTTTATGTGCAGACTGATATAATGGAGAGAAAAAAATAGTGAAATGATTTGTACCAAATTAAAGGGGACATAATAGCAATTATTAAGGGGATGATGACAACGACACAGTAGTATTAAAGTCACTAATAGCCATTATGTTTGCTTTTACCACAGTCTAAAAACATGTTGGCTAGAATGAGTGCCATCTCTAAATTGTCTCAATTGTTGCCCTGCAAAGGACGGGCGTCCTGTTGCGGGTGTAGTCTCCTTGCGCCCTCTAGTGGCTATGGATAATGTATGAATGTTTATTTGCTTTTTATTTGAGCCTACTGTATTAATTGACTATTTTCAAGGTGTATTTTGATTTTAGTAACTGTATTTGCATACTGAAATGGAAAATAGTATTACACAGTCACATCAACTATTCTAAAGATTTTTGTACAATTTCTAATAATTAATTTCCTGATCAATTTAGTTGAACTGCTAAAAAAGAATTATCCAAAATTAAAAACAACAGCCCTAGATAAAAGCAAACATGGGTATTATCAGAGGGAAATTCTAGTGCTCATCTTTATCTTTTTTAGTTCTCCTGAGAAGAAATTGAAGTCTCAATTTCATATCATGTATGTCTCTATCATGTCTCAAATGTTTCTCCTAAAAGCGCTATTGGAGAAATAAAATGAGCAACAAATGAGACACATGTTTGAGACCCATGAGAAATACAACTGAGTGACTGGTTTCAGGTAACCAATAGTTTACTAATGTGCACTGAATACCAAATCATTCAAGAGCCAAATAATACTTAGTTTAACCTTCCTTCCATTTCCTCAAGAGTTAAAAAAGTGATTACTTTTCCTGTAACGTGTTTTGAGATTCTTTGGTTAAGCTCTCAGAAGTTTGAGTTTGTTATTCAAAATCCCAGCTTATTCTCTTTTGAATGCTTTACCCAAGACATTAATTGCTTGGACAATTTATGCTTTTACTGCACAAATGTCTACACTAATAGTATTTGTGAAAATAACAGAAACATTTCAACTACACCGCATTCTCTTTTATTCATATACATGACAAAATGTTCTTTCTTGCTCAAAAAATCTAAACCTTCACACAAATCTGTGTTCACCATCTTTCAATATAAACCAACATTAAACAAATATATACATTTATTTTGTTCCTTTGAAAAAAAATAAAAAAAATATGTGATGCTGCCATG
This sequence comes from Polyodon spathula, assembly GCF_017654505.1. Taxonomy (NCBI): domain Eukaryota; kingdom Metazoa; phylum Chordata; class Actinopteri; order Acipenseriformes; family Polyodontidae; genus Polyodon; species Polyodon spathula. The sequence goes on along the minus strand of NW_024474019.1, from coordinate 6,478 downwards.
CTTCAAACTTCACAAATGCCTTCAAACCTTGAGCAACAAATCCTGAACATTCATCAGTCTGTAATAAGGGCATTTTTGTGCCACTGGGCCTTTAAATCTGTCTAAGTCTCTCTACAGTATTTATCCTCCTGCATAAACTATGCAAAATAATGAAAATGCACCGTAATAAATGTATGAACCATTATAATATTCAATTTCAAGAAAAACAGCAAACATTAGGTTATTACCATAACCCTGATTTCCTGAAAAGAATGACAACCATTACCGAATGGGAAGAGCCTCTCTGACCGTCAATCTCTGAGCAAATATACAAATACAACTTCTGGGAGATAATTTAAATTAATAATTGGTTTAACATAAACAAAGCCCTTTTCATTGGTTAAAATACAGTATAATGACATGTTTGAAATTATTTTGATTGGTTCTTTTAACTAAGAAAAATGAATTTTGACACCGTATTCTTTTAAAAGCTTAGAGCAACTTATTTTTTTTGTAAAACATCTTGACAAAGAACAATACATAATCCAAACATTTAGTATGCTACAGTCAAAAGTATTCACTTTTCTGCATAAACTATGCAGAATCAAGTGAAGTTTTGTTATATATATATATATATATATATATATATATATATATATATATATATATATATATATATATATATATATATATATATATATATATATATATATATATATATATATATATATATATATATATATATATATATATACATATATATATATATATATATATATATATATATATTATATATATATATATATATATATATATATATATATAGTGCCTTGCAAAAGTATTCAGACCCCTGACCAATTCTCTCATATTACTGAATTACAAATGGTACACTGAAATTTCGTTCTGTTCGATATTTTATTTTAAAACACTTAAACTCAAAATCAATTATTGTAAGGTGACATTGGTTTTATGTTGGGAAATATTTTTAAGAAAAATAAAAAACTGAAATATCTTGCTTGCATAAGTATTCAACCCCCACACTTTAAAATTTGGTAGAGCCACCTTTCGCTGAAATAACAGCTTTAAGTCCTTTGGGGTAAGTATGTACCAGCTTTGCACACAGTGTCGGAGTGATTTTGGCCCATTCTTCTTGGCAGATTTGCTCCAGGTTGTTCCGGTTGGTTGGACGACGCTTGTAGATCGCAATTTTCAAATAGTGCCACAGATTCTCAATGGGATTGAGATCAAGACTTTGACTGGGCCACTGTAGGACAGTCAACTTTTAGTTCTTGAGCCACTCCAATGTTGGTTTGGCCTTGTGCTTGGAATCATTGTCCTGCTGAAAGGTGAATTTCCTCCCAAGCTTCAGTTTTTTAGTTGACTTCTTTTGCACTATTTTCATGTATTTTGCTCTATCCATTCTTCCTTCAATTGTAAGAAGCCCAGTCCCTACTGATGAGAAGCATCCTCACAGCATGATGCTGCCACCTTCACTGTAGGGATGGTTTGTCTTGAGGCATGGGCAGTGTTAGGTTTGTGCCACACATTACACTTTGAGTTTTGGCCAAAAAGCTATAACTTGATCTCATCTGACCACAAAACCTTTCCCACATCGCAGCTGGGTCACTCTCATGCTTTCTGGCAAACTCCAGATGTGCTTTCAGATGGTACTTTTTGAGTAATGACTTCTTTCTTGGCACCCTCACATACAGGCCAGTGTTATACAGAGCTCTTGATATGGTTGACTGGTGCACCATTACTCCACTCCAAGCCATTGAACTCTGTAGCTCCTTCAAAGTGATTGTTGGCCTCTCTGTGGCTTCTCTCACAAGTCTCCTTCTTGTTTGAGTGCTGAGTTTTGAGGGACGGCCTTCTCTTGGCAGTGCCTGGGTGTTGTGATGCAGCTTCCACTTCCTGATTATTGATCCAACTGTGCTCACTGGGATATCCAAACAGTTGGATATTATTTTGTACCCTTTCCCTAATCTATGCATTTGTATTACTTTTCTCTAACTTTTGTAGAATGCTCTTTGGTCTTCATTTTCCTTCAGATTCACAGCCTTACCATTGATCCTTCAGCAGTGGGCTTTTTATCCAGAAAATGTGACAGGAACTTTAATGGTTCACAGGTGGAGGCCAATGGTAAGGTAATTGTGTCCTTGTTAGGGCAATTTCTTTCATCGGTGCAAACTGGGAGCTTCCACAGCACAGGGGTTGAATACTTATGCAAGCAAGATATTTCAGTTTTTTATTTTTCTTAAAAATATTTCCCAACATAAAACCAATGTCACCTTACAATAATTGATTTTGAATTTAAGTGTTTTAAAATAAAATATCGAACAGAACGAAATTTCAGTGTACCATTTGTAATTCAGTAATATGAGAGAATTGGTCAGGGGTCTGAATACTTTTGCAAGGCACTGTATATATATATATATATATATATATATATATATATATATATATATATATATATATATATATATATGAGTGAAATATATTGTTCCCTTTCAATTCGAATGACAACCATTACCAAATGGGAAGAGCCTCTCTCACCGGCAGTCTCTGAGCAAATATACAAAAGCTACCCTATCAGGAGCCTGCTGTAAGGGGGAAGTCCCGCCCACCTCCTGCTGAAGAGGGACGTCCTTACAGTAGCACATCTCCATTTTCTTTCGAAGAGCTCAGCTGGGAACACGACCTCGAAGGGTAGTGGTTGTCATTCTCTTTCAGGGAACCAGGGTTATGGTAATAACCTAACGTTCCCTTTCAATTCGAATGACAACCATTACCAAATGGGAAAGCTGTGCCAAAGCTGTCGTAGCTCCAGATTACCAACAGTACAGCCCCACGGTGATAGCAAAAGAGCCCACATGACGCCTAAGGGCATGCCGCCTGCAAAACTCTAGAGCCCAGAGAGGGTCTTGTTCAGTTTGTCACATCAAGGCGGTAAAAACGCACAAATCTCTGACTACCTGTCCATGTAGCAGCATTGCATAACTCATGTATGGAGGTGCCTTGAAGGAAAGCCCACAAAGTTGCCTGGCCCCTGGTAGAATGGGCCGTAACGTCCCCCGGTAACGGGGAGTCTGTCTGTTCCTACGCCAAGCGTATCGCATCTGTCACCCAGTGCGCTAGACGTTGCTTCAATAGGGCCTGACCTCTAGAGCGGGACCCTTAGCAGACAAACAACTGGTTGGACTATCTCCAGGATGCTGTTCTATCCAAATAACAGCGCAGAGCCTGAACTGAGCATAGCGTGTGCTGTCTACGGTCCTCCTCTGACTCGCGCGGGGGAGGTCTGAAAGTTTCCAAAACGACTGACTGGTTAATATGGAATGAGGATACCACCTTTGGCAAAAAGGTTGGATTTGTTCTTAATGTTACCCGCGAGTCACTTCCAGTGAAAGCCATACATGTGTCATCGATGGACAGCGCATGAAGCTCACTTACTCGTCTGGCAGATGTAATGGCCATTAACAATGCCACTTTTAATGAAATGGCGCAGTTCTGCTGACGCAATGGGCTCAAATGGGGGACTCATAAGGACCCGCAGTGCCAGTTCTAGATCCCACTTGGAGACCATATTTTTCATGGGAGGACGAAGCCTCCGAGCCCCTTTAAGAAATTGCACTGCCAGGAAATGTGCCCCAGGAGACACTGAGTCAATTTTGTCATGGCACACAGATATTGCTGCCAGGTATACCTTCAAAGTGGACGCTGATTTTCCTGCATCAAACAGGTGTTGTAAGAAGGTTAATATCATCTCAATCGGGCAAGTCACAGGATCTTGACCTTCGGCAAGGCACCAGTCTTGGAAAACTTTCCATTTGTATGAGTACTGGGCTCTAGTGCTCGGTGCCCTAGCAGACTGTAGTGTTTCTACTACTGCATCTGGCAAACCTCGTCTGAATAGACAGCTCCGTTCAACGTCCAGACCCAGAGTTGGAGATGGGCTGGGTTCGGGTGCCATAATAGCCCCTCCGCTTGGCTCAGGAGGTCCTTGCGCAGCGGGAGCTGCCACGGCTGATCCCACAACATATCGGAGATGAGAGCAAACCAGGGGCATCTCAGCCATGTGGGTGCAACCAGCAAAACCTGTGCTCTCTCCACCCAGATCTTCTCTAGTGTCAGGGGTATTAATGGTAGCGGAGGGAATGTATACCAGAGCCCCTGTGGCCAGGGCTGAGCTAGCGCATCTACTCCCAGGGGACCCCCATCTCTCTCCATGGAGAACCACAGGGGGCAATCAATCGACTCGGCTGGGCAAAGAGGTCAACTTGTGCCGATCGAAACCTCTCTGAAATCTGCTCCACCACTTGAGGATGCAGCCTCCACTCCGAGCTGTCTTCAGCTCCTCTGGACAGGAGGTCTGCTGCCTTGTTGTCCACACCAGGGAGGTGAACTGCCTTGATTGAACGCAAGTTTCTGTGCGTCCAGGACAGGAGTCTGTGAGCTGTGTGGTGAAGGCCCGGTGAGCGCAGGCCGCCTTGGTGATTTATGCAGGCTACCACTGTGGTGTTGTCCGTCCGGACCGGCATATGTTTGTGCGCTAATTGCTGGCGAAAATGTATTAAAGCCAGGCTCACTGCTTGAAGCTCTTGTGCATTTATGTGTGCTTGCTGCCAATGTCCCTTCCACTGACCTCTTATTCCTCTCCCATTCCAGACCACTCCTCAGCCCAGACTGGAGGCGTCTGTAGTGATCACTTCCCTTCTGTGAGTGGATGCGAAGGGAGATCTGAGGCACAGATTGCCGGTACAGAGCCACCACTCCAGTGTCTTCCAGCATTGTCTGGACACTCGCAGCCCTAGTATGAGCACACCCTTGAAGGGTGGTGGACCTATGCAGAATTGCAAAGCTTATCAGTGTCTCATTGTCGATTGCACTCAGGAGTCCTGGGTGCAGCCTTGCCATGGGTCATTGCCGTTGGTCAGTCCGGTTGTGGGGGGTTTGGTGGCAGCCGGGGCCCCTCTGGTGTGGACTCCCTTGGGCTTGGGAGGGGGTGGGTCTTTCTTAGGCCCTGGCCTCGATCTCTAGCTGGAGAACCGGTTACCCCTGGCCTGCGGTGGTCACCTGCCACTGGGCCTGCCTCTGCCTCTGCCTGTTTGTCTATTCTGGGGTGGAAGGCGATGTTCAGACCCTTTCACCCCGGCAGGCTGCCCATGCCACCTTGGGTGCTGATGGTAAGCATGAAGGCGTGAAAACTTGGAGGGAACCTCCGTGGCCTTGTGGGACCTCTCAAGGCTTACGTCAATGGTCGCCCCAAAAGTCTGCCCCGGTGTAATGGGGGCGTCCAGTAGAGCCACCTTCTCGGTCTCCATGACCTTGGCTTGTTTCAGCCACAAATGCCGGCAGGTGGCCACCAGCGCCACCAGCAACCTCCCGGATGCCTGACCTAACTCCCCTATTAGGTCAGTCATCGCCTTAGCTACCACCTGGAGCTCCCCTGTGTCTGCCTCCGTGGCTCTGTCCTGCAGCCTCTCCACCAACTGGCTCTGGTACAGCACCAGTATGGCCATGGCATTTACTGCTCGCATGGACAGCGCTGCTGATGCGTATGCCTTTTTTTTAGCATTGCGTCCATTGTTCTGCAGGGCTTTGACGGGCATTTTGGGTCCTTATCCCCCTTGGTAAAGGTGGAACCTTGTACCAGAACCGTGACCGTGTCCCCGATGGTGGGGAATATGCCTAGGCCTGCTTCTTGAGCTCCTGCGGTGTGCAACAGAGACGCCGCTGTTCTGGAGGCTGAGGGCGCAGATGCTGGGTTGCCCCAGGAGGAGCGCAACAAATCCAGGAAGTCCAGGAAGGACACCGCCGCTAACCGTGGGATCTCCTACAGCACCACAACACCTTTGACACGGTGTATCAGCTACACAAAGTCTCATGAAGTGAGAGTAATGGCCGCTCGCTAATCCCTAAAGTGGGGTTGAAACCAGCTCCAGCCAGAAAATTGACGTGGGACTATAGCGACAGCAGTGTTACTAATGCTCGAAAGCATGATACTGTGTTTTTTTAATTTATTTGGAGCACCAAATAAACCAGCCAAATTAGGACGCGAACACAGAAGCAATTTACGACCTGTCTCAGAGATATGAGAAAGAAAATGGCGATGTGCTACTGTGAGGGCGTCCCTTTTCGGCAGGAGGTGGGCGGAATGTCCCCCGCACAACAGGGCCCTGATAGAGCAGCTTTTGTATATTTGCTTGGAGATTGACGGTCAGAGAGGCTCTTCCCCTTCGGTAATGGTAGTCATTCGAATTGAAAGGGAACTACCTGTGCTCAAACTGGGCAGAATAGTTGCATAATTTGCATATGTATTTGGACAAATGAAAACAGACCATCTTGCAGTGTTTCCAAGGTTTGGTCTCATTTACTCTCGGCTGGTCAAAATGAAAGTTGCACCCAAGAGAATGCTTGCTGTAGCAGAGTGGCGCAGCGGACGCGTGCTGGGCCTATAATCCAGAGGTCGATGGATCGAAACCATCCTCTGCTAGTG
>NW_024474018.1:17001-17275 GCF_017654505.1 Polyodon spathula | reverse complement strand
TTTTGTTTAATTTCTTCTCCTGTTGGCCAATTTGTTTCTTCTAAAATATTAACTCAAGGTAAGCCACTGTGTTATTTTCACTACATTCGTGAATACTAGTGTAACAGGCTTTAACACCTATCACTTGATTAAAAATGTATTGAAATGTAGCCACTACACCACTCCCAATTATAACAGGGAGAAAAAGAGAATCCTGATTAAGGTTCGTTTAATTGAGCAAGGACTTATGCCGATCCTAGCATTACTCCCAAACACATGACCAGAAAACAATTAA
>NW_024474018.1:0-16501 GCF_017654505.1 Polyodon spathula | reverse complement strand
TGTGTCTTTCTGTCTGTTAGTCTAATGAGGTAAAACACAAAAAATCAGAACTCGAATCGGCTCTCGGTATTGGGCAAGACAATCTTATCGGGACACCTCTATTTTCCTTTTTTTGAAGTGTAAAAACTTGTCTGGATATTAACACTGGAGGTGAAAATTGCATGAATGTTACTCAGCAACAACATCCAGGGACTGAGTACTTCATCTTTTAAAAACCCAGATAGCTGCTCTTGTTAAACAGCTTTCATAGTATTTTTAATCCTTTTTCATTTTCTTCTTGCAGCAGCCACTAAGCAGAACCATGTGTGATTCCATGGACAGCGTGAAGACTGAATCTGACCTGATTAAAGAGGAGCTCCCTGAACTTGAAGTGGTCCCCATTACATTACTATCTGCACTGGCTTCCCTCCCCATTAAACAGGAGCTCTGTGAGATCATGCCATGCAGCGCGATCAAGCCAGAGGGGAGTGCTGGGATTAAAGCTGAACCCAGTGAATTGGGGATCTGCCAGACTGAAAAACCAGTTTCCTTGAAAGCAGCCCCCCCTGCGCTGGGTCCTGTATGCCTGCGGGCATGTAGTGTGGTGCTGAAGAGAATCTGCCTGAGAGTGCAGGATGCTGGAGCGGGAGCCAGCTCTCCCAACAGCATGCAAGGATGTGGAAAGGAAGACGGGGGGAGCTCCCATTCAGAGTGCAGTCCAGCAGGTGAGTGACTCTGAGTAGCTGTGACGACATCACTCTACTGTGTCATATTATCCACAGCAGGACTGAGAGGCAGGGAGCAGATGGGTTACACTACTAGCTACTTAATATCACTCCTGTTAATGCCGCACTCCCATTATCATTCAATTACATTGCCCCCAATATTATTAGTGTTATTTCCTTAGATGCCCTTACAATCATATCACATTATTTTTACATACAATTACCCTTTTTATACTGTTGGGTTTTTACTTGAGCAATCTAGATAATTTGGATTTTCCTTCCAAATGCAGACGACCCCAAGCCGAAGGAAATATGAGCGGGTTTATTTAAATACCACAGAATGTGCTGAAGCATAGTACTGAGTGAAAGTGAACTCGTTATAAATTTGATATATGTGTGGTACAGTGATGAGACCATTGAAAGAAGATAAGATACTGTCAATCGCTGGGTTTGTTTCCTTGATTTTTAACTGAAGAGATTCAGGTTTATTTTTTGTTGGTTTAACAATAACAGACTTATGAATGTGAACAGACCTTGAATGTAAGTGTAGGTTGCCACAGAATGGTCGTCTTTGGATTGGAAATTATTGTTCTGTAATGTTGTTCCTAATGAGGAGACACAGTTTCACTGGAATACTTGAATGAAGAGCTTAAACAAGTCACATTGTCACCAGTCATTACTGCAGTTGTTTTGGTTTTAATCAGTGACTCTTCAAAGCTTCTGAAGGATATCTCCTGTACTGGGCTGTTTCAGAGAGCTTTTCAATCCTCAGCACCCCACTGCCCTGCCCAGTGCTGGTGGCTTGCAGATGAGCAATGGAAAGTATGTCCCTTTTTCCCCACTGTAGGCCTGTAAGTTTCTGGATTGGAATGTGCTCCTTTTCTATGCACTGCGCCCTCAAGTGGTAGTTTTGTTTATAGCTAATGACGTTATTTTAGAATTCGGTTTTGAAAGTAAACGATAAAGAACACAGATGACGCAGTGAGTTTTTGTAAGCGGAGGAGCGAATACAGTTTTTCACCGTTGATACCGTTTGATACTTATGTAGATTAATAACAAGACTGTATACATAGAAATCATAAGTGACACTATCCTTCGATCCTTGTACATTCTTAATGGATGTAAAGACATAATGATAAGAAAATAGGTACACTGAAGAATATTCATTTGTGCTTGGATGGAGTTACTGGCACGGGACATATTGCTGTATTTGAAGGGTTCTTCCCTCGTCTGACTATTTTTGGATGTGAGTAAATACAAGCTTATTGTTTTCTGAAGATTGGGAAGTCTGTACTCTGGAATTATTCTTTCAGTTAAGAGTTGGAAGTGATGTGTGGAGCACAGTGACTGGATGACAAGTCATAATGTTTAGGATTCCTAGCTTACAAAAACTAACAAGTGGTAAAATCGCATATTAAGAAGCCACCACACCTATGATGATTAGCAATGGTTTTTACATTTAAACTTTGTTAAAAGATATATAATTTCCCACTCCTTTTTGAATGGAAGTTTCATTTTAATAACACTGCAAATTACCTGATGACTCTCAAGAAAGTGCTTCAAAACTGAACAATTAAATATGTCAATGTATTTACTAAAATTCCAAGTATTTACTATCCCAAGGGTTCAATATTAATCCCAAAGAAATGTCACTAAGGATTTTCTAACCTCATACCAGCAGCAACAATATAGCTGGAAACTTCAGCTGTCACTTTATCAAATCTTCAATTCTACAGGTGTCTCACACACAGTGATGCAATCAAGACCAAACGGACCACACAGCACCTGTTAACACACTGTTGTTGTTGTTTAATTAGTAAACAATTGATGCGATCTTATGGTGTCAAGATTAATGTAAATGAAAAGGAATACACACAATCTGTTTTACACATAATCATATTTTAACTCATTACATGGTGGTACCTGATACGGTTTAATATGACCTGCTTATCATAGTGCCTTAAATTGAATTATTATTTGATAACAATTCTGATGATAATGATAATAATAATAATAATATCTTTTTTTTTATATAGTGCCTTTCATAGTGGACCACCATCACAAATTGGCTCTTTACATTATTTGTAAGTTTGGGAGACGATTTTGGTCAATAAGACTGAAAAAAAGATACTTAGCTTATTTCTTATTTGATTTCTGACAGCCTAGTCAGGCCATTGTCATTGACAACACTGATCACAGTTCTGTGATGCACAATACTGGCAGATGTGTAAAATGGCCATGTAATGTGGACAGTATGTTCTAGGTTAGTTTCTTAAAGTACTTGACATATCCTCGGCCATCAAAAGAGGCAAGCTAAAGATTCAAAACAGTGAAAAAAAATTGAATTCTGCCAAAATTGATATCCATTCCCTAAATATCCTAAGAGACATCGGCCCACACCAAATCAAAACCTGCGTAAGCCACTCATCTCACTTCATAGAAACCGTGTTTAACAGCATTTATAGCAGTTTGTTTTTTAAAGTGTGATTAGCAGATTGTGCAGGTTTTGGTTTGGTCTGGGTCATGTTCTGCTTTATTGTGACAGTTGAAAGCATGCCTGTTAATGTAGGAATCCTTGTTTGAAGATCAGTTAGTTGGTTCACAACCTGTTTACCATGGTGGGCCTCATATGCATCTCTCTGTGTTGTGTGGGCTGTACTTATTACTCAGTACACACACAACAGTACTTATTACCTGTGTGTCAAAATAAAATGTTATCTATTATCTCAGCAATGCCATACAAATCATTGATACCTCTCATTACTACACTGGCAAATGTAGACCAAGCGCATTTAAAATGAGCTGTTAAAATGAATTTCTGCTTACTCTCCTGATATCTGTGAATGGATTCAAAAAAAGAAGCCAAGTTAGAAACGGCAGTTGTGTTAATCCTGGCCCTAGCACCATTCCAGTTGTACCTATTTGCTTGATGCTTGACAAGATTGGGGGGGTTTATAACATTCTGCCACCCAGCTGCTTTAGTCTGCCGCCCTGGAGAGTGAAAATTCCTGAGGGGAACCCTGTATCATTCATGTGGAATTATTTGGTGGCAGTTAAATGAGAGATTGCATTTTAGTGTCATTATTTAGCTCCTGTTTTTGCATACTTGTGTTTTATTTATTTATTTTTTGCTTTTGTTTTATTCTTTGTATATTGTGGTTACAGAAGTTTGTGTTTGTTATAAACTAGAAACCTATTTAAGCACACTGAAAGACCAGTTCAACAATATATAGCTTTCAACCATTTCTTATGACAAAACGGGTACAATCTGGAACAAAAGAGATGAAAATGTGTACATTTCCTGATTCTTTTACTGATGGCTTTCCTATTGGCTGAAGTATAATGCTGGTCATGAAACAATAAAATGAGGAAGATACAATTGCAGCATTTCCTACTGGAAACAGTCTGACTTTCTCTCCTGTTTGTATTTTCCAGGTTCCAGAACAGCAGCTAAAGTAAGGGCGAACAGTGACTGTGGGAATGGTGTCACCAAGTCAGGAGGTTTTAGAATACTCCAGCGACCACGCAGTGGAAAGAAACCATATCTCTGCTCTGACTGCGGTGAGAGTTTCAGTTGGTCACGAAACCTTACATCTAACCAGCGAATTCACAGAGGAAAGAATCCATATCACTGTTGTGACTGCGGGAAGAGTTTCAGTTGGTCACGAAACCTTACATCTAACCAGCAAATTCACAGAGGAGAGAAACCATATCACTGTTGTGACTGTGGGAAGAGTTTAAATTGGTCACGAAACCTTACATCTAACCAGTGAATTCACAGAGGAGAGAAACCATATCACTGTTGTGACTGTGGGAAGAGTTTCAGTTGGTCACGAAACCTTACATCTAACCAGCGAATTCACAGAGGAAAGAAACCATATCACTGTTGTGACTGTGGGAAGAGGTTTAATCATTCAGTAGCCCTTGCAATACACCATCGAATTCACACAGGATAGAAACCGTATCAGTGTTCTAACTGTGGGAAGAGGTTTAATCATTCAGTAGCCCTTGCAATACACCATCGAATTCACACAGGATAGAAACCGTATCAGTGTTCTAACTGTGGGAAGAGGTTGATTCATTCAGCAGCCCTTGCAATACACCATCAAATTCACACAGGAGAGAAACCGTATCACTGTTCTGACTGTGGGATGAGGTTTAATCACTCAGGACAGCTTAAAACACACCAGCGAACTCACACAGGAGTGAAACTGTATCGCTGCTCTGATTGTGGGAAGAGTTACAGTGATTCAAGAGCCCTTGCAAAACACCAGCGAATTCACACATGATAAAAATGCATTGCTCCTCTTACTGTGGAAAGAGTTTCTATAAGACACGAGTGAATTCATGTAAGAAAGAAACAAAAAAAAAAAAAAACTTGAAATTTCAGTGATGTTCTGAATGAAATAACGTTCGCCTGTTCTGCTCAGAAGAGCCAGCTTCTGTTTCATCGTAGCAGGGCTGGCTAGTGTGGGTGCCTGAGCTGAGGACCCAGCCAGACCCTGCCAGAAATCTTTAACCCTTTGAGTAGTATGAACGTACTGGTACATTCATTGAATTAATGGTCCCCAAGGAGTATGAACATACTGGTACGTTATGCAAATTTTGAGCTTTGAATTTGAACTTTGAGCTTGAATTACTGATTCTATAAAACTGCTGATAATCTGATGTTTTAACACTGGGTGTAACACCTTGTAGTGTTCTCTTGCGTCATCTGCCAGATATTTATGGAATTACACACAACAAACCCAGTCACACAACGTCAACACTGTCTGGAAAACGGCGAGAAATGCTCTGTGGGAAAGAAGTACTAGAAATTATATTGAATTCCGATTCAAATTCTTCTACTGAATCAGGTGTTAGTGAAAATATCAGTGAAGAATATTTACATTGAGTGGCCCAAGCTCAGACAATGTGACAAGGATCACTGAGCTACATTTTCCTCACTGCCTTCACCCTCACCACGTGTTTACCCAGGTATAATGTATACCCCTCTCTCGCTCAAGTTTTTTTTTTTTTTTCTGGAAGTGTTGTTGTTGATCCTGATTGTTGTTTGAGCTATTTTTTTGTCAAAACTTTTCACTATGACAAAATAATGATTCATATTTATTTGTTTGGTTTATTTACTGTAAGAAATAGTTGTTTACATATTTTATTGTGTAATAAATTGCTAATAGGCCTACTAACAAATGTGTCGATGTGAGGAGTGTAAATATGAAAAATTATTAAAAAAAAAACCTCACTCCAGTTGGCCCATGTGGTGGGAAAATTACATCTCATGCAATTTATGTACTAACCTCTGAGCTGTTTGTTTGTTTAGCTTGTATGACTTAAAAAGGGATTATACCAATGTAATAAGAAGTTTGAAGCTTATTTTTCTTAATTTGTAAGAATTGTTCTATATAGTCCAGACATTTATCTTCCCCTTTTTAGCCTTCACTTGCATACTGTTATTAAGTGAAGAGGGATGAAAGTAGACTGAAAATGCCCATATATAGCCATGATTTAAATAACTGCAAAAAGTCTACGTGATAGAGATTGTCATGGTGCCAGGAGGAACAAGACGTGCTCGCTAAAGCCATAATAAGCTTAATTCTAAGTAGTTATGATATTAGTTATATGATGTGTTGTTATTGTATAATTTGAGAGGCCCCTTTAATGTTGCTACTGCTATGATTGTTTAGGGTTTCCATGTTCAGGTTTATAAGATTTAGGTATAATATAATAATTATGTGTTATTATTGGTAGCTGTTTGTGAACACACTTCCTCTTTCTTTCTGAAGGACAGGTAGCCCTTTATAAGGAATGGAAAGTTACTGACTACTAGCTAGAAAGAGGAAGTTCTATTTCTTTAGTAACCGCAAGCTGCTTCCGTGGCACTTCACAGAAATGTCACCGACTAACTTTTATTTTAGGGGGCTTGCAATTTAACTTTAAGTTGTTATTATTGGTCTCATCTTAATCTTCCAAGTTTTTGCTATCCACTAATATTGAGTTAAGCTTCTGTGATTGGCTCGTAATAACTGTAGGTTACAAGGTATATATTATGCTTCCTGCTCTGTGTAGCTCAGAACATTGCTCGGTTTCCTAACACCTGTGTGTGTTGAGATTATTCTCGGGTTTGCAAACTATTAAACTTATTTACTCAATCTTGTCTGTTCTACTGAGTCTCTGTCTTACAGGAGTTTAAAGTATAAACTTCCACCACACCCATCAAAACATTTTAAAACTCACTACTCAAAGGGTTAATTAAATTTGCTTGCAGTTATATGAACACCCCTTTATTAACATGTTAAATTTTGCTAATATGAATAAATAAAAGCAGCATTTTTAGTAAGTTATTTTTGTAATTAATTTTCAAAAGTAAAAATATTAATGACTATTTTCAGAATTACGGTTATTTAGAGAATATACAATGCAGTCTGTAAACCATTGTTCGCAAGAAATGTTAAGAAGAAACTTCTATAAATTTCTCAATGCTAGAAATAGAAAATGAGGTGCCTATTCCATTAGGAATGCATTTTAAAGTATCCCTGGAGTATTATTACTGGACAATTGGCATTTCAGAAACTTTTTTTGTAACAGGGTAGAATTATTTAGTTATAGTGCAATTGGTTTATTTATACCCAAGGAAGAATAAATATTCAGGCATAAATTAACTGTATAATTTATTATCTTCAACTGTGTTGCCAGTTCTTTCTGTATACAGGCATTGCATTTGAATCACAGACCTATACAGTCCTGCTGTCTATATAGGGAGTTTTGGGGTTTAACACCCTAATGCAGAGAAGCTTTCAGGGGGAGAAATTAGGTTAGATTGGGTTAAAAAAAAAAATGGTAACCTAATGGTCTATATGATGTGGAACTTATTAATGAGTGTTTGAATGCTCACTTTTTTCATACAATATTTCTAAATGTCTAATGTCTGTGGTATGGGATTTGGAATTGTCACTGTAACGCATCTTTTCTGCATACAGTATTTCAATATTAACACACACACTTCTTGCTTGTACCTCATATGGTTTGGAAATCCCAAATTTAAATAATAATAAAACTGCTGCAATGCACAGAAATAATCACTGGATGGAGCTCTGGAGATAATTGGAAATTTTGGTAACCATAAAATTGCCCATCATCTATTTGGACACTTCTATTCGTTGAGAATGTTGATACTAAAATCAAATCCTTATATTCGGGGGAAAATTTTTAATAGAATAAATGTGTCAGACAGAAAGCTGTCCAAAAATAAGTTCCTCACTCATTCACGCCTCGTTTCCACTCATGCCACGACCAGGCCGGACGTGTGTGGCTGCCTCTGGTCCCGCGCCCGTTCCTCAACTTTCTTCAAACCAGGCCATTGGCCGAAGTTCTTTGCCTGCTGTAGGAAGTCCCAGAGGCATTGTGGGATAGTATTGTGTTTTCCTTTTAAAAAGCATGGACAGGTAAGTCCATCCAATGAGTGATGGAGGCTGATGCAGAAAGGAGTGTTGTGGCTATTTCTTTCTATTATCTCTTTTCCATGAATTTTATTTCCAGTCTATGTCAGCACGCTACTCAAACAGCACAGCAATGAAAGAATAGCAAGCTGTCCCTACGAAAAGTATAAATCCGCCGTGTGCAGCTAATGGTAAACATGGGAACCAACAAGAACTGTCACGACGAGGTTTTCTTTTCACTCAGGATTTGGATTATTTTTTCTGTGGTTTTCTAACTATTTTGTTAGAAACTTCCAGAATAAATAAAATGAAAGAACGTAAAGTGGACTGGGCCCTGCTTTTTTATTTTTCTATTTCTTGTAATCAGTTAAGTGTTATGGCTGCAATGTGAAGCTAATAAACACTTGAACCATCCATCTGAGAAAAGAAGCATGGTATTGCATTCATAATGTGCTGCAAACTTCTAATCAACTCAGTACAGCTTGCAGGCACAGTCTTAAGCAACATGCTAAAAGAATCATTGTGTTCCTTAAAGCTCTCACCAAAAACCAGCTGGACTTTATCTCTGTTAGTGACTTTCCACAGTTTTGGACACATCTGTATCACCAGGAGGAAAGCGTGGGGTCCAGGGGCAGATAGAGGAATACATCTCTCAATCTTTACATTGTCTGCAATAAAACAAGCAGGGTGTGTCGACCACAGTGACCCGCCTCCCAGACACTTCTTTTCTCTTCTCGCACTCCCTCAAAGAGGGGCTCAATCCAGATCCAGTCTCCTCTACGTAGGTCTTTTTTGTCTAGATGCTTGATGTCATAAACCTCTTGAATGTAGAGAAGGCAGTTCTAAAAGTCCCAGAGTCCAGATCCAGTTCTAAGTTGCACTCTGCCCAGGATGGTGTTCCCTGATGAACTCTTCCCAGCCCCCTTTCCCAAGCAGTACGATCCTTGGCTCAGAGGGTTCCTGAGAAACAGGTTCTTCAGCCTCTGGTCCAGCAGCTGTAGTTCCCTGCCCTGCTGGAGAACAAAACAATGAAGACATTTTAAATTTCTTGTCTGTTTTGACTTTACTACTGTATGTAGGACTGTAAATGAAAGGTTAGAAAGCTCCCTTGATATAATTAACTTTATATGATCTGAGCAAAGCACAGCTGTGTAATATAGAATATCTATTCCTCCTTGTTGGAATTATCAGTTTATTGGCTGGTTGTGTTACTGTATGTAGGACTTTGTCTGTAAATTAAAAGGTGCAGTACTGTCTCACATGATTTATACAACAGCTTGCTGCTATATCTAGAGCCTATAATCTGATCAAAGTGCATCTGATATGAACAACATGAAATGTACTGATCTCCTCGGTTTTAACTTAATGTATGCAGGACTCTGTCCTGTAAGTGAAATCTATATCAAAAACAATGTAAGAAAGTTAGAAAAACATAACAGCTGTTTAAAGGGGTGATATCAAATACAAAAGCACAAGTTAAAAGGAATTTGGGCAATCTTGTCAAGCAAATAGGGACAACTGGAAAGTTGCTGGGGCCCAACATTCACACAATCCCTGCTTCTGATTGGCTCCTTGCTTATTGCTTCACTCCACTTTAAAGCTGTGTGGACACAATGGAGTTTCTGAAGTTACCCTGTCGTAACTTGGAAAAAATATATAGGATAACAATCTAGCATTTAGGATTGTGAAACTATAAACTTGAGACATTGCATGCATTATGGAAGAGATGTCACCTTGTGCAGTTTGGGCAATAGGACTTGCATCTTCACAAATATATATTGTGCACACCTCATACATAACACACAAGACCACTGAGCAACTACATTAGCTTTGACAAGGCTTTAATTATTCAAATACATTATGAAGACACAGAGAGTAGTTTGTCAGTAGACTTGGAGCGCCTTTTAAGGAACACGGCCAACAGGACAGCGCAAGAGAGAGCCAGAGCGACAGTGGAGACCGCCAGCACAGGGACAAAGGAGCCAGAGGGGTTAACAGGACAGTGCAGGAAGCTACACCCATTGCAGACACCAGGAGTAGCAACTCTGCAGAGAGCATCACTCTCTTTTCATTTGAATAATGCAAGACTTAAAATCAATGCAAATAAAAGCAGGCCAACCCTTCCATTGCCAGCAAGTTGGTTCAAAGCTCCGTAGCACAGAGAGCTGCTCTTACCCTGCACTTCCACAAGCTGCAGGGGGTGGTACAAGGACTCCTTACTCAGCACGACAGCATGGTCTCGGGCCACATGCACCATGGTCAGGGGGCCAATGGTGATCTCCTTTACATGCACTCGGGGGTCCTGGCCAGCTACACAGGAAGGGGAGAGACAGGAGGGCAAGGTTATTGGCATTGCTGAAACCAAGTAATGCACTGGTGATTGAGCTACTCCACAATGCAACTCCATTGAAGGGGAGCACATGGTCAAAAAAGGGTAGAAATGCTTTAGCACTAGCAAAGTCACTGGAGCCCATTTTCTTCTATCAGAGTCTCATTTCCAGTTTGGCTCATGCAGATGTGGAAGAATGAAACAAGTTGTTGCTGCTTCCTGGTACCTGATCCCCTTCATGTGTTTAAACTCACACCAATGGTCTAGCATGAAATCAGACCAGCTGACCTACTGCAGAAGGTCAATCATTAATATTAACCACTTGAATTTGAAGATGTTTAACCCTTTACTGCCCTGACTGTTCCCATACCTATTTTCTCAATGTCAAGCATGTGTGACACTGGGCAGCAAAGAGTTAAGACTAAACTGTAGTTGAAGTGACAGTATTTGTGCAGCTTGAGCTGCAACTGGGCCAGAGGTAGGCTACCATGATTGCAATGGCAAAGTTCATCCCACAGGTGCTCAACTGAATTGAGCTTGCTTAGGCAGACCAGTCTCCTAGAGACCATCACAAACAGCATGGTGGAATAAGAGGGCAGGGGCAGGATTTAAAGGCTAGTCTGTTCAGCACAGAGGATCTGATCACTCTTGCACAGCTTACCTGTTGGTGGCATCAGCTGGTTTGTCAGCATTGACAGCCCTCAGTGTGCAAGTCACATAGATCTGAAACAAGGGAGAGAGGAGGGAAAGAGTCAAACACTACATAATGCACCAGAAAGCAAAACTCTAACCATAATATACTTTGACACGTTGAAAGGACCAAGGTCTAGCCAAAGCTTACCAAACTCCTGGAATCCCCCTGGATCCTGAAAGCAGTGATGTCAAAGTGCAGCTTGGTCAGAGCAGGTCTGGTGAAGGAAGAGGAGGAGTCTGGAGCTTTGCTATCCATCAGGCAGCTGGCAGAAACAGGAGGAGAATGGGTTACACCTCCAACACACACCCTTCAAAACAGGGTCAATAAAGCAGAGTGCAGCACAAGCTGGTGTGTAAAGTAACTCCAGTTCTCATCCAAGCTTGTCCACGACAGCGTATCTGGGCTCAGAGTCTTTGTTTCTGCTCAGGGTTGTGATGCAGCTGTCGACGTAGAGCCACAGGGGCACGTGGTTGTCGACGGCAACAGAAGCCTCAACATGAAGGATGTCACCCAGATAGATGACATTGGAGACTCTGGGACCACTCCAGTTATCTGGAACAGGAAGCAAGTAGACCCATTATACAGAGACCAGCATTAAACACACGATACAAGAACCTCTACTACAGGAAAGTATGCACTAGCAAATCCTTCCTACAGGACCATTTCAGTTATCTGCCAGTGCACAATTTCTCTGCCAACAAACAGCTGCAGGAACCCTCCATGCCAGGGGTGTGCAATGAGTCCTGCGGGGCCCTTCCACTCCAGGGTTAAACAAACTACTTCAGGGCCTGGATGGAGGTTTAATTACAGTTTAGAACAGAAACCCCAGCACTGGAAGACCCAGCTTAGGCCACCCCTACTCCATGACAGACTGGCAAATCACCAGCAGGGTGTCCAATGCCGACCCTTCCACTCCTGGGCTGTGTTCCAACCCTGTTGTAAATTGCTTCATTATACTGCAGTATGCACCGCATGGGGAAATTCAATTTGGATCTGTTCCCATGGAGTGATAAAATAAAGGTAGTTGCATAAATAGAGCTCTCTAATGGAAGGATCGGCTGTTTATTTTATTAAACCATCACACAAGCAGCAATGAGCAACTATGTTGCAAATAGAACACAACTCTATACAGACACACATAAGCCTAGTTGGATTCTCTTAATGGCAGATCCCCACACAAGTGAATACTAATACTTCCAGGGTACGGGTGCAATTTTTCCATTTGAATACATTTCATGGTTCTTCCGAAAGTAAATTCTCAATTACACATGTTTAAATATGCATCATAGGAAATACACAAGTTATAATAGGGGGATTTTATATTCATTTCTCTTCTAAACTCACCCCCTTACACTGGCAGTTGTCATGCTAGTAAAGTAGCAACAAGAATTGAATTTGGCCAATAATCCCCATTATCATGATAATCAATAGATGAACACATTGTTGGAAATCACACAGCATCCCTCAGTTAACTATGGGAGGAGAGGATAAAGACCATTTGACGATAAAAACTTCAGCATCCAATACAAGAGAAACTGGTCTTCATGTTCAAAGACAGTTGCCAGGTTCTGATTAAACCCCACTCCCCATACCCAGCCCATTCCTTCATACCACTCATGAGCAGCAAGGAGAAGTCCAGGATTTGCTCTGTAGAGGCTGTTGAAGTGAAGGGCACCCAAGTTGGCTTTATGGGGCTGCTGCTGACATTCCACCTCCTGAAAAGAAAGCCTTGTAAATGATAGCATGCATAACTAATGAAACATGACATCACAAGCTGGGGGGATGGGGAGAGAGAGAGAAATTTAAAGTGAAGGCACCCAGTCAGCACAGAAAGAAAAGCATTTGTTAAATGAAATCAAACCTGTTCACTTCCTTCAATAGAAGGATCAAATCTATTACAGCAGCAGAGGCTTGAACCCTGGTACAAGTGAATGAGCAGCAGCAAAGGGATTTAGCGTGAAGTTTACAGATCCGGCCCCTCAGGTCCTTGTCTGCGCAGTACAGTACCTCGGGTATCGGCATTCAAGCAGAATATCAGCCATATTAACCCTGGTGATGATGCCAACGCTGGCAGGCTTGTAATAGAGATGGTTTGTGTAGCTCAGGAAGTCTGGGAATACCTAGGGAGAGAAGTGGAGGTGACCCTTCAATGCTTGATTATGAAAGAGTGAAGTGGTCTTGTGATTTAACCCCTTAAGGTACACAAGGAACTGAACATTTGTTCAAACAGTTTAATGCATTTGAATAACTTGAATAGCACAAGAAAACTGACAACAAGCTCCAGCCAGTCAGAACATTGGGAATCCCCATTTCATGCACCTCACTGCAAAATCTTATAGAAATGTTGAGTAAATTAGTGTTGGTCCAATTTAATAGGCTACAGAAGACACATTATAGAATGCAAGTTGCTCTAGAGACCCAATTAATGCACAAACCAGTTTAACAGGTTCCACATACCAACACGTCCAAATATCACTGATCAAAACATTGGAATTCTACTTGTAAGAATCATTTCTTGAAGGATCCCAGGGTGTCAGCTTCAACAACCTTACTGGGGAGTTGATTCCAGACCCTCACAATTCTCTGTGTAAAAAAGTGTCTCCTATTTTCTGTTCTGAATGCCCCCTTTGTCTAATCTCCATTTGTGACCCCTGGTCCTTGTTTCTTTTTTCAGGCTGAAAAAGTCCCTTGGGTCGACACTGTCAATACCTTTTAGAATTTTGAATGCTTGAATTAGGTCGCCACGTAGTCTTCTTTGTTCAAGACTGAACAGATTCAATTCTTTTAGCCTGTCTGCATATGACATGCCTTTTAAGCCCGGAATAATTCTGGTCGCTCTTCTTTGCACTCTTTCTAGAGCAGCAATATCTTTTTTATAGCGAGGTGACCAGAACTGAACACAATATTCAAGATGAGGTCTTACTAGTGCATTGTACAGTTTTAACATTACTTCCCTTGATTTAAATTCAACACTTTTCACAATGTATCCGAGCATCTTGTTAGCCTTTTTTATAGCTTCCCCACATTGTCTAGATGAAGACATTTCTGAGTCAACAAAAACTCCTAGGTCTTTTTCATAGATTCCTTCTCCAATTTCAATATCTCCCATATGATATTTATAATGTACATTTTTATTTCCTGCGTGCAGTACCTTACACTTTTCTCTATTAAATGTCATTTGCCATGTGTCTGCCCAGTTCTGAATCTTGTCTAGATCATTTTGAATGACCTTTGCTGCTGCAACAGTGTTTGCCACTCCTCCTACTTTTGTGTCGTCTGCAAATTTAACAAGTTTGCTTACTATACCAGAATCTAAATCATTAATGTAGATTAGGAATAGCAGAGGACCTAATACTGATCCCTGTGGTACACCGCTGGTTACCACACTCCATTCTGAGTTTTTTCCTCTAATCAGTACTTTTCTGTTTTCTACATGTTAACCACTCCCTAATCCATGTACATGTGTTTCCTTGAATCCCAACTGCGTTCAGTTTGAGAATTAATCTTTTGTGTGGGACTTTGTCAAAAGCTTTCTGGAAATCTAAATAAACCATGTCATATGCTTTGCAATTATCCATTATCGATGTTGCATCCTCAAAGAAATCAAGCAAGTTAGTTAGACACGATCTCCCTTTCCTAAAACCATGTTGACTGTCTCCCAGTACCCTGTTACCATATAGGTAATTTTCCATTTTGGATCTTATTATAGTTTCCATAAGTTTGCATATAGTAGAAGTCAGGCTTACTGGTCTGTAGTTACCTGGTTCAGTTTTGTTTCCCTTTTTGTGGATCGGTATTACGTTTGCAATTTTCCAGTCTGTCGGTACCACCCCTGTGTCAAGAGACTGCTGCATGATCTTGATTAGCGGTTTGTAAATTACTTCTTTCATTTATTTGAGTACTACTGGGAGGATCTCATCCGGCCCAGGGGATTTGTTTATTTTAAGAGCTCCTAGTCCCTTTAACACTTCTGCCTCAGTTATGCTAAAAGTTATTTAAAACTGGATAGGAACTGGATGGCATGTGGGGCAAAACTGGACAGGAACTGGATGACATGTGGGGCATGTTGTCAGTATCTTCCTTTGTAAAAACTTGTGAAAAGTAATCATTTAATATATTTGCTATTTTTTTTCTTCATCTACGATTTTGCCATTTGTATCTCTTAAACATTTAATCTCCTCTTTGAATGTTCTCTTGCTGTTGTAATATTTGAAAAACATTTTGGAATTGGTTTTAGCTCCCTTAGCAATGTTCATTTCTATTTCTCTCTTGGCCTTTCTAACTTCCTTTTTGACTTGCGTTTGCAGTTCTGTGTACTCTTTCTGCGTACTTTCTTTTTGGTCCTTTTTTAATGCTCTGTAAAGTGCCTTTTTTCGCTGAATATTTTTTTTAATTGATCTATTAAACCATTTTGGCAATTTAGTTTTACATTTAGATTTGTCTACTTTAGGGATGTAATTGTTTTGCGCCTCTAGTACTACATTTTTGAAGAACAACCATCCTTCTTCTGTATGGTGTTTTCTCTATTTTACTCCAATCTACTTCTGTTAGTCTCTGTTTCATACCTTCATAGTTTGCTTTTCTAAAATTGTAAACCTTAGCTTTAGTCATTACTTTTGGGGTTTTAAAAAACACTTCAAATGAGACCATGTTGTGGTCTGAGTTTGCCAGTGGTTCTCTGACCTCTGTTTTAGTTATTCTATCTTCGTTATTTGAAAAGACTAAATCAAGGCATGCCTCCCCTCTAGTCGGTGCCTTCACAAATTGTGTTAGGAAGCAGTCATTTGTCATTTCCACCATTTCTATTTCATCCTTCGCGCTACCCACCGGGTTTTCCCATTTTATATGGGGGAAGTTGAAATCCCCCATTAGTATGGCTTCTCCTTTGCTACACGCATTTCTAATGTCATTGTATAACAGATTATTTTGCTCAACGTCTGAATCTGGCGGTCTATAGCATGCCTCTATTATTATGCCCTTTGAATTTTTGTCAGTTATTCTGACCCATATTGATTCGGTTTTATTTTCTTTGATCGCTAAACTGCAGCTTCTGTCTCTGAGTCTCTAATTGCTGCTGGTAACATCTTGGGCCGTGACGCTATCCTCTCACATGTGGTGTTAGCAGTGAGATATTTTCAGCTGTGCAGTTTACCTGTCATGACCGTATAGTTCTTCAGTTGATTCTGCAGGTCAGAATACTTTTGAGAGAGGCTGGCATACTCTGCATTCCTGTGAACTGAGAAACAAGATTAAAACTTAACATCTTTTTTATCACACAGCTCTTGCCAAAACTTTATCATCACCTAGACTTTAACCCTTTGCAGTCCTATATAGGACC
>NW_024474017.1:0-3725 GCF_017654505.1 Polyodon spathula | reverse complement strand
AGGTCCGACATTACAATTTTCCCTTTCCATACAATCTCGGACCCTGTCCGACATCATCAAAAAGACATTAAAGCACAGGTCTCTAGTCAGTTTTTCTCCAGAAAAAGCCAAGAAAACCTTTCAATGGCCGAGTGACACCAATTGCCGCCTAATGAAACCGAAAACAAAAAGGGCATATCTGATAGCCCCATGCATTACAGAGATAACACGGCCATAACAAAGGAGGCAGCTGCTTCTGCATCCAGCGCTCAAAGAATATCACAGACATTTGCAGAGCTTTTTGAGATGCTATAGTAATAAAATAATGACTTGGATCGCATTATTGAGGAGTTTGGTGATAAAATGAGTGATCAGGAGAGGATTTATCAGTATGCACGTCTATAAAGAGGTATGTGAAAAATACAGCAAACAAGAGGTGGGGCTTGGCTGGAGATACAGTACTGTCCTTTTGCAATTCAATGCCTTTTAATCCTGTTTTACTCTGAAAAAAAATAAATTTAAACAGCGTGTGTAAAATAAACTGGACCTGACGCGTCTGAAAAGCGCTAAATAAATGAACTGCAAAGGGTTAATGATTGAGACATAAAAAAAAACTCAAACATAATTTAGATCTTTTATTTAACATCATGTAATCAAAGAAACTACAAAATAATATTGCAAAAAAGTCTATACCAGAAGCCATAATAGTGCAGTATTTCAGTTTTTCGTTAAGTAAAACTACAAAGCGCTAGTATGTAATTCAATATGTTAACGTAACATTATTCAGCAGCTTTTATTCAACTTCATGAAGCAAAATGTATTCATTCTATAGGGAGGTGCAACACGTTTGAGCATAGAAGTGTAGTAGGCCAGGGTTCCTAATCCTGGTCCTGGGGACCCCCTGTGTGTGGCTGCTGGTTTTCATTCCAACTGAGTTCTCAATTACTTAATTAAACCCTTAATTGAACTGATAATTTGCTTAATTAGACCTTTCTACTTGTTTTCAGCTCTTAACCAGCTGCAGATTTCAAGTTAGCTATAACATTTTATAAGTAACTTGAACTGCAACTGTTTAAGATCTGAAAACAAGTAAAAATGTCTAATTAAGCAAATTATCAGTTCAATTAAGGGTTTAATTAAGTAATTGAGAGGTCAGTTGGAATGCAAACCAGCAGTCACACACAGAGGGTCCCCAGGACCGGGGTTGGGAATCCTTGTTGTAGGATACTGTGGAAGTGCACCAGCCCTGCTCCTGTAAGTACCGTGTGTGGGGGAGTGTAAGGCTGGCAGGGATGGGGTTAAATCTATCCCTGCCAGCCATCACAGGTCATTGATGCTAATTGTCTCTGAGTCTCTAATTGCTAGTGGTAACATCCTGGCCAGTGATACTATCCTGTCACACCTACTCCGCTAAAACCACTTCCCCCTGGAAGATGAGGAAGCTGAATATCAAGCCCGGTACATTGTGGCTGTAGAACTAAATTGCAGGAAAGCAGGCGCTCATTTCTTTCATATGTTTTGACCCATATCACCGGTCACTGCAAAGTCTCCTCTTTCCCATAAGGGTTCAGTACTCACAAATCACACCCAGGGCGACAGACACTGAGAGGATCCACAGCACAGCAAAACCCACAGCAGCCCACTTGCTGGAACTGGCTTTCTTCACAATCATGTTTGCTGGGAATAAATGTGAAAGGAAGCTCTTGACATCAATCGGGTAACGTTAATTGCAGCACGATGGTGTTATTCACAGGCAGTGGCAACTCGTGGTTTGGAAAAGTGGTGGGGCACAGCCCCCCCTCCAAAAATGAATTAATAAAGCTAAACTGCGCTCAAACCCGATGCCAGATTTTAACCATTTTTTTGTAAACATTAAGCTAGCTTTCTAACATTACCAGATCTTTCATCACAAACAGTTCTACGCCGGATTGTCACAATCAAGAAAGCTGCAAACAACACTTTACAGGCAAGGGTCTCTCTTATCGCCAGCTGCACCTGCACTAACCTGAGCGTTTGAAATGGAAGCATCGTCACACTCTCGTGCTGTTAATAACATTCTGAACTACACAAGAGTCAGGTTCGGTTTCTCTTCATGTCTCTGGCGTGGGTGGTTTAGCTTTTTTTTGTAGAAAATCTTCAAACGTAGCTGTCTTTTTCCCTTTTAACATCAAATTTCACTCTGTTTTTAGCACATATTTTCGCTGACTGAAAGTGAAAGTCTCACACGAGAACACATATAACGGTGAAGGGTCTTAGACACTATTTGGTTGTATTATTAAGGTTTGAAAGTTTGAAATAAACTGCACCCTTATATATATATATATATATATATATATATATATATATATATATATATATATATATATATATATATATATATATATATATATATATATATATATATAGTGTATTTACAGTATAATCGTAAATCTCGAAAAACTACTCCCTTCTAAATCTTTTGTAGTCATTTTTGTATTACTTTAGTATAAATACATGTTAATTTGGATTCATATGTTGTTTTTTTCTGACTTTATGTGAACGAAAAGACACACATTTGCCCGTTTTCCCATTGGAAATAGTTAAATATGAAATATGAAAATGAAGTAAAATATGTTAACGTAACATTATTCAGCGGGTTTCATTCGGCTTGATGAAGCAAAAGTAGTTAATTCTAGGGTGATGCATAGCTTTTGTTCAGATCTGTACAGAACCCTGACACGCTACTAGGACCAGCACCCAGTATCGGTACTCATATGGGAAAAATGCAGGAAGCAACAAGAACGCGAATTCATTTTCATATGAGGCAGTTTGGAACCTCTTGGAAAGAACATTCTGTTCCGAAGTCCTCAGGAGATTTAGGTGTTCATTCTTATCACAGGTATTCCACCAAGTGATCAGCTGAGCGCAGTTTCACTTCTCCGATGCGCAGTTAGCTGGCTACACCCGACACAACCAATGCAGTGTGCTATTCCTTTACTGGTGCAAGTTAAACTGAACTAAATGAAGATTTTGCCGCTTTGTTTACTGTGTTGCTGTATTTGCAATTGGCTAGATTCACAGAATCTCACTTCAGATTGACGTTTAAACAGAATGAACCAGCATTCATTGCTATCTTTTTGAATGCGTGGGTTATTACATAATATGGCGATCATCACGATAACTGATAATTGCAATAATATAGAAAGTCAGTATTTTCTATTGTGAAACACTTATCGTGATATTATAAATTGAATGGTTTATGGGCCCAGCACTAGCCGACACTGTTTGTAGAACTGTCTGTGACTGAATCCTTAACTTGTGTAAAGCATTTATCTTCCCTGTATCAATATAATAAAATTAACTTGAAAACATGTTGCAGAGCAGGATTGGAGGCAGATAATAGAAATAGCTATGACAATAGTTTCGATTTGTACCTATGAGTAAATCCAGGCACGTTACCTGTGTGTTTTCCCGGCTGTTTCTCCCCTGATGGGATGGCAGAGTAGATATTCTGGTTTGATGTCTGCACCATGTACATGTTTTCCATCTCCATGGCTAGTGCTTAATGAAGAGGGGATGAGGGGAATCTGTTCGGAAGATGATCCTCCCTTTCACACACTGTGACCGATCAGGGCTGGCTTGTTTTTAATGTTTCAACACCACCTCAGGAAGCGTTTAAAGCCGACACATGAAACACAGCTCTGGTCAAAAGTGTTCTGTCAGCTCGAATTATAGGGTTGAGACATAATAATTTTTTTTTTTAAAAA
>NW_024474016.1:0-1901 GCF_017654505.1 Polyodon spathula | reverse complement strand
TAATGTAAAATAATAAAATTGTCAGAGCTTGCTTCCCAAGCCAAGAAATGTTCATTTTGAGAAAAAAAGCATTTGTACTGGAAAATATTTATCCTTTAGAATAAAAACTGTTTCCTTGAAAGCCCTAGTTTCATCTTAAATCAACTAGCTACCAGAAGAAAAGATTTAAACAAGTATACAATAACAAACATTGTATAATAATAAAAACATATCAAATGCATAACAACTCTGCATTGTGTAATGGAAATAAAGAGTATGTTTCATTTTAAAATGTTTGAAACACAAAACATTAATTATTATACAGTATTAGTGTCTGAGTATAAAAATAAAAAACTTATATATATATTTACATTATCCCACAGCAGTATATATATATATATATATATATATAGTATATATATATGATATATATATATAATAAGTTTTGTATTTTTAGACATCAGGACATAGTACTACAAAGAGATATAATATATACTATTGTAGACTTATTCTAGATCTATAGATATATGATATATATATAAAATCACCCTGTAGAATTAACTAATTTTGCTTCATATAGTTGAATGAAACCTACAAAATAATGTAATGTTAACATGTTGAATTACATACCGCTTTGTAGTTTTCCATACAAGTAAGTAAAAAATGACAAAAACTGAAAAACATGACATTTAAAAATCTAATAAGAAATAGTGTATTACTATTATGGCTTTTGCGATATCATTATATATTTTCTTTGATTACATAATGTTAAATAAAAGATCTAATTCTGTTCATATAGTTTTTTTTTTCTTAATTATTATGTCTCAATCCTAAAATTCTAGGTAAAGCAAAACTGTGTTGTAAATTATTTTTGTGAGATTCCTGAGGCTATTTGCTACTATTTGCTATTTGCTAAAATACATTTTATACAGTAATGTATGGTTATTGTCATTTGTCATTCAAGTGATTTATGTTGCTTGGAGTGCATTTGGAATGAATGCATCTCAACAGTATAACTGATTAGAGGTTCTAGCTTGACACAAGCACCTGCAGTTTTGCATCACATGTTAATAGCTTCCAGTAACGTTCCTCTCAGCAAACTGCACAGTGGTGACGCTTTGACAAATATGGTCCTCAGTAATTAAAGGCCCTGGTAACTGCTAGTGTTATTGTTAGCTGTACGTCTCTACCCTGTGCCTACTGTTTTATTGTGAAAAAAAGAAAAATGTCACAGAATAGTAGATTATGAAAAGGTCAACCAGAGGGTTTTAATAGGCAATGGGTAGCCAAGTGAATAAATAATCCACCACAGGAGTCCAATTCCAAACCCAGTAGACCACAAATCAATCTGATATAATAACCTTTAAACCAAAATGCTGCAATACAATGGAGGTCTCACCACAGCAATGTCGGCAGACGACTGCAGTTTAGACAAAGGAGACTCATTTGAAAAGTGTACTCCCTCCTTGGTTGTAGGTCTGTGGCTGACTAGGGTAGGCTAATGACAGATTGGTTCATTAAAGCAGATTAGGGGATCATTCCACAGAAATCTTCTAGAAAGCACACACAGAGAAAAACAAACTTTGGACCTACCAGGAGAAGAAACTAGTGAGACTAAAAGACAGAAACTCCCAAGGATAGTCTTTCCAACTGACAGTGCTGGAGGCTTAGTGTCAGTCAATCAATCAATCAGTCCTAGTCCTGTAAAGAATCTGACCGTGTTTTTTATTTTATTTTTTTTTATAAACGGCAAATATTTCTAATGTTAGGAGAAGATTCCTTTTTGGACAATAGTTGTTATAAGTCATATCTTTAGAGCAGTAGTTTTCAACCTGTGGCATGCATATCAGTACTGGCAGGTGACAGGCTTCCAACTGGTACACAGTGGCACTTGTCTTTATGTCAGTGTGATTCCAAAGCTA
>NW_024474015.1:0-11284 GCF_017654505.1 Polyodon spathula | reverse complement strand
GGTAACTGCAGCCTGGATCCTCCATCCATGCAGCTCCAGCCATGCAGTCGTGCAGGTGCAGGTTGAATAGACGTCATTAGTTGTTTTATTTCCTTGTTTGTTCGTCTGCTAAATGTCTCTAATAATAATGTTTTTAAACAGTCTATTAAATAATGATGGTTTAATCAATTCAAGGCATAATATTTGTACTTTTTTCAAATAAATACATTTCAAGATCTGTTCCTGGGGAGGTCCTACACATTGATTTAAATAATCCTCAGAATTATTTTCTGAACCCAGTCACATAGAAATGTTCCTCGTATGCTTGTTCAGCTACTGACATTCATTATTATTGGGGAAATGTCATACAGTGTGATATGGATAACTATAATAATATGTAATAATACACACAGTGATATGCACATTACCATATAATCTGACATTCCCATTACAGTCGTGCACTAGTCATCTGTATTTAAATAATAATCTTCATCAACACTTTCAAAATGTCCCTTGTATGAACAAGACAGGGTCTCCCCTAATAATGAATAAATCAATGAAAGATAAAAAGTAAAATGTATATTTATGCAGTCAATGACATGCACTCGTCATGCATGCACAGGTATTTCACATCAAAGACCGTAAACTTTGGAAAATAAAGGACATTATTTAAAATGATATTGCAACTAAATATTTTACAGCCAACAAAGAGTGTGCAGGTATCGAGGGAATTCTTTTTTCACTTTTTTTTGAAGTTTGAATTTATAAGACAAAAATACATATGTTATGTAAAATTGATGTTTTCGCTTTGTTGCGTTTATTGTTAATAATAATCGGCTGATGGGGGTCTTACGAAGTTTCCATCGGCTGTATTACGATAAGGCACGATGTGATCATGTGATTGGGGTGTTCAGATGAATGAGGGCTGTATTAGGTAAGGCACGATGTGATCATGTGATTGGGGTGTTCAGATGAATGAGGGCTGTATTAGGTAAGGCACGATGTGATCATGTGATTGGGGTGTTCAGATGAATGAGGGCTGTATTGGGTAAGGCACGATGTGATCATGTGATTGGGGTGTTCAGATGAATGAGGGCTGTATTACGATAAGGCACGATGTGATCATGTGATTGGGGTGTTCAGATGAATGAGGGCTGTATTACGATAAGGCACGATGTGATCATGTGATTGGGGTGTTCAGATGAATGAGGGCTGTATTAGGTAAGGCACGATGTGATCATGTGATTGGGGTGTTCAGATGAATGAGGGCTGTATTACGATAAGGCACGATGTGATCATGTGATTGGGGTGTTCAGATGAATGAGGGCTGTATTAGGTAAGGCACGATGTGATCATGTGATTGGGGTGTTCAGATGAATGAGGGCTGTATTAGGTAAGGCACGATGTGATCATGTGATTGGGGTGTTCAGATGAATGAGGGCTGTATTAGGTAAGGCACGATGTGATCATGTGATTGGGGTGTTCAGATGAATGAGGGCTGTATTAGGTAAGGCACGATGTGATCATGTGATTGGGGTGTTCAGATGAATGAGGGCTGTATTAGGTAAGGCACGATGTGATCATGTGATTGGGGTGTTCAGATGAATGAGGGCTGTATTAGGTAAGGCACGATGTGATCATGTGATTGGGGTGTTCAGATGAATGAGGGCTGTATTATGATAAGGCACGATGTGATCATGTGATTGGGGTGTTCAGATGAATGAGGGCTGTATTAGGTAAGGCACGATGTGATCATGTGATTGGGGTGTTCAGATGAATGAGGGCTGTATTACGGTAAGGCACGATGTGATCATGTGATTGGGGTGTTCAGATGAATGAGGGCTGTATTAGGTAAGGCACGATGTGATCATGTGATTGGGGTGTTCAGATGAATGAGGGCTGTATTACGGTAAGGCACGATGTGATCATGTGATTGGGGTGTTCAGATGAATGAGGGCTGTATTAGGTAAGGCACGATGTGATCATGTGATTGGGGTGTTCAGATGAATGAGGGCTGTATTACGATAAGGCACGATGTGATCATGTGATTGGGGTGTTCAGATGAATGAGGGCTGTATTAGGTAAGGCACGATGTGATCATGTGATTGGGGTGTTCAGATGAATGAGGGCTGTATTATGATAAGGCACGATGTGATCATGTGATTGGGGTGTTCAGATGAATGAGGGCTGTATTAGGTAAGGCACGATGTGATCATGTGATTGGGGTGTTCAGATGAATGAGGGCTGTATTAGGTAAGGCACGATGTGATCATGTGATTGGGGTGTTCAGATGAATGAGGGCTGTATTACGATAAGGCACGATGTGATCATGTGATTGGGGTGTTCAGATGAATGAGGGCTGTATTAGGTAAGGCACGATGTGATCATGTGATTGGGGTGTTCAGATGAATGAGGGCTGTATTACGATAAGGCACGATGTGATCATGTGATTGGGGTGTTCAGATGAATGAGGGCTGTATTAGGTAAGGCACGATGTGATCATGTGATTGGGGTGTTCAGATGAATGAGGGCTGTATTACGATAAGGCACGATGTGATCATGTGATTGGGGTGTTCAGATGAATGAGGGCTGTATTAGGTAAGGCACGATGTGATCATGTGATTGGGGTGTTCAGATGAATGAGGGCTGTATTACGATAAGGCACGATGTGATCATGTGATTGGGGTGTTCAGATGAATGAGGGCTGTATTAGGTAAGGCACGATGTGATCATGTGATTGGGGTGTTCAGATGAATGAGGGCTGTATTAGGTAAGGCACGATGTGATCATGTGATTGGGGTGTTCAGATGAATGAGGGCTGTATTAGATAAGGCACGATGTGATCATGTGATTGGGGTGTTCAGATGAATGAGGGCTGTATTAGGTAAGGCACGATGTGATCATGTGATTGGGGTGTTCAGATGAATGAGGGCTGTATTACGATAAGGCACGATGTGATCATGTGATTGGGGTGTTCAGATGAATGAGGGCTGTATTAGGATAAGGCACGATGTGATCATGGGATTGGGGTGTTCAGATGAATGAGGGCTGTATTACGGTAAGGCACGATGTGATCATGTGATTGGGGTGTTCAGATGAATGAGGGCTGTATTAGGTAAGGCACGATGTGATCATGTGATTGGGGTGTTCAGATGA
Source organism: Polyodon spathula (assembly GCF_017654505.1). Taxonomy (NCBI): domain Eukaryota; kingdom Metazoa; phylum Chordata; class Actinopteri; order Acipenseriformes; family Polyodontidae; genus Polyodon; species Polyodon spathula. The sequence goes on along the minus strand of NW_024474015.1, from coordinate 8,149 downwards.
ATGAGGGCTGTATTAGGTAAGGCACGATGTGATCATGTGATTGGGGTGTTCAGATGAATGAGGGCTGTATTAGGTAAGGCACGATGTGATCATGTGATTGGGGTGTTCAGATGAATGAGGGCTGTATTAGGTAAGGCACGATGTGATCATGTGATTGGGGTGTTCAGATGAATGAGGGCTGTATTACGATAAGGCACGATGTGATCATGTGATTGGGGTGTTCAGATGAATGAGGGCTGTATTAGGTAAGGCACGATGTGATCATGTGATTGGGGTGTTCAGATGAATGAGGGCTGTATTAGGTAAGGCACGATGTGATCATGTGATTGGGGTGTTCAGATGAATGAGGGCTGTATTACGGTAAGGCACGATGTGATCATGTGATTGGGGTGTTCAGATGAATGAGGGCTGTATTAGATAAGGCACGATGTGATCATGTGATTGGGGTGTTCAGATGAATGAGGGCTGTATTACGATAAGGCACGATGTGATCATGTGATTGGGGTGTTCAGATGAATGAGGGCTGTATTACGATAAGGCACGATGTGATCATGTGATTGGGGTGTTCAGATGAATGAGGGCTGTATTAGGTAAGGCACGATGTGATCATGTGATTGGGGTGTTCAGATGAATGAGGGCTGTATTAGGTAAGGCACGATGTGATCATGTGATTGGGGTGTTCAGATGAATGAGGGCTGTATTACGATAAGGCACGATGTGATCATGTGATTGGGGTGTTCAGATGAATGAGGGCTGTATTAGGTAAGGCACGATGTGATCATGTGATTGGGGTGTTCAGATGAATGAGGGCTGTATTACGATAAGGCACGATGTGATCATGTGATTGGGGTGTTCAGATGAATGAGGGCTGTATTAGGTAAGGCACGATGTGATCATGTGATTGGGGTGTTCAGATGAATGAGGGCTGTATTACGATAAGGCACGATGTGATCATGTGATTGGGGTGTTCAGATGAATGAGGGCTGTATTACGATAAGGCACGATGTGATCATGTGATTGGGGTGTTCAGATGAATGAGGGCTGTATTAGGTAAGGCACGATGTGATCATGTGATTGGGGTGTTCAGATGAATGAGGGCTGTATTACGATAAGGCACGATGTGATCATGTGATTGGGGTGTTCAGATGAATGAGGGCTGTATTAGGTAAGGCACGATGTGATCATGTGATTGGGGTGTTCAGATGAATGAGGGCTGTATTACGATAAGGCACGATGTGATCATGTGATTGGGGTGTTCAGATGAATGAGGGCTGTATTAGGTAAGGCACGATGTGATCATGTGATTGGGGTGTTCAGATGAATGAGGGCTGTATTACGATAAGGCACGATGTGATCATGTGATTGGGGTGTTCAGATGAATGAGGGCTGTATTACGATAAGGCACGATGTGATCATGTGATTGGGGTGTTCAGATGAATGAGGGCTGTATTAGGTAAGGCACGATGTGATCATGTGATTGGGGTGTTCAGATGAATGAGGGCTGTATTACGATAAGGCACGATGTGATCATGTGATTGGGGTGTTCAGATGAATGAGGGCTGTATTAGGTAAGGCACGATGTGATCATGTGATTGGGGTGTTCAGATGAATGAGGGCTGTATTACGATAAGGCACGATGTGATCATGTGATTGGGGTGTTCAGATGAATGAGGGCTGTATTAGGTAAGGCACGATGTGATCATGTGATTGGGGTGTTCAGATGAATGAGGGCTGTATTAGGTAAGGCACGATGTGATCATGTGATTGGGGTGTTCAGATGAATGAGGGCTGTATTACGATAAGGCACGATGTGATCATGTGATTGGGGTGTTCAGATGAATGAGGGCTGTATTACGATAAGGCACGATGTGATCATGTGATTGGGGTGTTCAGATGAATGAGGGCTGTATTACGGTAAGGCACGATGTGATCATGTGATTGGGGTGTTCAGATGAATGAGGGCTGTATTAGGTAAGGCACGATGTGATCATGTGATTGGGGTGTTCAGATGAATGAGGGCTGTATTACGATAAGGCACGATGTGATCATGTGATTGGGGTGTTCAGATGAATGAGGGCTGTATTAGGTAAGGCACGATGTGATCATGTGATTGGGGTGTTCAGATGAATGAGGGCTGTATTAGGTAAGGCACGATGTGATCATGTGATTGGGGTGTTCAGATGAATGAGGGCTGTATTACGATAAGGCACGATGTGATCATGTGATTGGGGTGTTCAGATGAATGAGGGCTGTATTAGGTAAGGCACGATGTGATCATGTGATTGGGGTGTTCAGATGAATGAGGGCTGTATTACGATAAGGCACGATGTGATCATGTGATTGGGGTGTTCAGATGAATGAGGGCTGTATTACGGTAAGGCACGATGTGATCATGTGATTGGGGTGTTCAGATGAATGAGGGCTGTATTACGATAAGGCACGATGTGATCATGTGATTGGGGTGTTCAGATGAATGAGGGCTGTATTAGGTAAGGCACGATGTGATCATGTGATTGGGGTGTTCAGATGAATGAGGGCTGTATTACGATAAGGCACGATGTGATCATGTGATTGGGGTGTTCAGATGAATGAGGGCTGTATTACGATAAGGCACGATGTGATCATGTGATTGGGGTGTTCAGATGAATGAGGGCTGTATTAAGGTAAGGCACGATGTGATCATGTGATTGGGGTGTTCAGATGAATGAGGGCTGTATTAGGTAAGGCACGATGTGATCATGTGATTGGGGTGTTCAGATGAATGAGGGCTGTATTACGGTAAGGCACGATGTGATCATGTGATTGGGGTGTTCAGATGAATGAGGGCTGTATTACGATAAGGCACGATGTGATCATGTGATTGGGGTGTTCAGATGAATGAGGGCTGTATTAGGTAAGGCACGATGTGATCATGTGATTGGGGTGTTCAGATGAATGAGGGCTGTATTAGGTAAGGCACGATGTGATCATGTGATTGGGGTGTTCAGATGAATGAGGGCTGTATTAGGTAAGGCACGATGTGATCATGTGATTGGGGTGTTCAGATGAATGAGGGCTGTATTACGATAAGGCACGATGTGATCATGTGATTGGGGTGTTCAGATGAATGAGGGCTGTATTACGATAAGGCACGATGTGATCATGTGATTGGGGTGTTCAGATGAATGAGGGCTGTATTACGATAAGGCACGATGTGATCATGTGATTGGGGTGTTCAGATGAATGAGGGCTGTATTACGATAAGGCACGATGTGATCATGTGATTGGGGTGTTCAGATGAATGAGGGCTGTATTACGATAAGGCACGATGTGATCATGTGATTGGGGTGTTCAGATGAATGAGGGCTGTATTACGATAAGGCACGATGTGATCATGTGATTGGGGTGTTCAGATGAATGAGGGCTGTATTACGATAAGGCACGATGTGATCATGTGATTGGGGTGTTCAGATGAATGAGGGCTGTATTACGATAAGGCACGATGTGATCATGTGATTGGGGTGTTCAGATGAATGAGGGCTGTATTACGATAAGGCACGATGTGATCATGTGATTGGGGTGTTCAGATGAATGAGGGCTGTATTACGATAAGGCACGATGTGATCATGTGATTGGGGTGTTCAGATGAATGAGGGCTGTATTACGATAAGGCACGATGTGATCATGTGATTGGGGTGTTCAGATGAATGAGGGCTGTATTAGGTAAGGCACGATGTGATCATGTGATTGGGGTGTTCAGATGAATGAGGGCTGTATTAGGTAAGGCACGATGTGATCATGTGATTGGGGTGTTCAGATGAATGAGGGCTGTATTAGATAAGGCACGATGTGATCATGTGATTGGGGTGTTCAGATGAATGAGGGCTGTATTAGGTAAGGCACGATGTGATCATGTGATTGGGGTGTTCAGATGAATGAGGGCTGTATTACTGATAAGGCACGATGTGATCATGTGATTGGGGTGTTCAGATGAATGAGGGCTGTATTACGATAAGGCACGATGTGATCATGTGATTGGGGTGTTCAGATGAATGAGGGCTGTATTAGGTAAGGCACGATGTGATCATGTGATTGGGGTGTTCAGATGAATGAGGGCTGTATTACGATAAGGCACGATGTGATCATGTGATTGGGGTGTTCAGATGAATGAGGGCTGTATTACGATAAGGCACGATGTGATCATGTGATTGGGGTGTTCAGATGAATGAGGGCTGTATTACGATAAGGCACGATGTGATCATGTGATTGGGGTGTTCAGATGAATGAGGGCTGTATTACGATAAGGCACGATGTGATCATGTGATTGGGGTGTTCAGATGAATGAGGGCTGTATTACGGTAAGGCACGATGTGATCATGTGATTGGGGTGTTCAGATGAATGAGGGCTGTATTACGATAAGGCACGATGTGATCATGTGATTGGGGTGTTCAGATGAATGAGGGCTGTATTACGGTAAGGCACGATGTGATCATGTGATTGGGGTGTTCAGATGAATGAGGGCTGTATTAGGTAAGGCACGATGTGATCATGTGATTGGGGTGTTCAGATGAATGAGGGCTGTATTAGGTAAGGCACGATGTGATCATGTGATTGGGGTGTTCAGATGAATGAGGGCTGTATTAGGTAAGGCACGATGTGATCATGTGATTGGGGTGTTCAGATGAATGAGGGCTGTATTACGATAAGGCACGATGTGATCATGTGATTGGGGTGTTCAGATGAATGAGGGCTGTATTACGATAAGGCACGATGTGATCATGTGAATGGGGTGTTCAGATGAATGAGGGCTGTAATACGATAAGGCACGATGTGATCATGTGAATGGGGTGTTCAGATGAATGAGGGCTGTATTACGATAAGGCACGATGTGATCATGTGATTGGGGTGTTCAGATGAATGAGCTTGCCTTGGCAGTATAATGATGACGTCTATTAAAAGCTGCACACGCATGACTGCACGGATGGAGGATCCAGGCTGCAGTGATACACTGTTCAGTCAGACACACGGACTGTTAGCTTTGTGTGTGTTACAGTGGCTCTCAAAAGTATTCTCCTCCCCACCCCCACCCCCACCCCCCTTGGACTTTTCCACATTTTATTGTGTTACAACATGGAATCAAAATGGATTTACTTAGGAGTTTTTGCCACTGATCAACACAAAAAAAGTCAATAATGTCAAAGTGAAAAATAAAATCTACAAAAAATTGTTCTAAATTAATTACAAATACAAAACAGAAAATAAATGATTACATAAGTATTCACCCCCTTTCCTATGACACACCTAAATAAGCTCTGGTGCAACCAGTTGTCTTTAGAAGTCACATAATTAGTTGAATGGAGTCCACCTGTGTGCAATTAAGGTGTTTCACATGATTTCAGGTTAAATACACCTGTCTCTGGGAGGTCCCACAGTTGGTTAGTACATTTCCTAAACAAAAACTACATCATGAAGACGAAGGAACATTCAAAGCAAATCCGGAATAAGGTTCTTCAAAAGCACCAATCAGGGGTAGGATATAAGAACATTTCCAAGGCATTGAATATCCCCTGGAGCACAGTAAAGTCCATTATTAAGAAATGGAGAGAATATGGCACAACTGTGAATCAGTCTAGAACAGGCTGTCCTCAAAAACTGAGTATCCGGGTGAGAAGGGCACTAGTCAGGGAGGCCACAAAGAGGCCTATGGCGACTCTAAAGGATTTACAGTCTTCCACGGCTGAGCTGGGAGAACATTGTGCATACGGCAACAATAGCCCGGGTGCTTCACAAAAACTGGCTTTTATGGGAGAGTGGCAAAAAGAAAGCCACTGTTGAAAAAAACTCAAATCATATCTCGACCAGAGTTTGCCAGAAGGCATGTGGGACACTCTGAGACCAAGTGGATGAAGATTCTATGGTCTGATGAGACCAAAATAGAGCTTTTTGGCCTCAATGCTAAGCGCTATGTTTGGCGCAAGCCTAACACCGCACATCATCCTGTCAACACCATCCCTACTGTGAAGCGTGGTGGTGGCAGCATTATGCTATGGAGATGCTTCTCTGTGTCAGGGCCTGGAAAGCTCGTGAAGATAGAGGGCAAAATGGATGCAGCATAGTACAGAGAAATCCTGGAGGAAAACCTGCTAAAGTCTGCAAGAAACCTGGGACTTGGAAGAAGATTTATCTTCCAGCAGGACAATAACCCCAAACATAAAGCCAAAGCCACACTGGAGTGGCTTAAAAACAAAAAAGGTCAATGTCCTGGAGTGGCCCAATCAAAGCCCAGACCTCAATCCAATTGAGAATATGTGGAAAGAGTTGAAAATTGGTGTTCACCAAAGGTCCCCATCCAACTTGACGGCGCTCTTGAGCAATTTTGCAAAGACGAATGGGCAAAAATTGCAGTGTCCAGATGTGCTGGTAGAGACGCTGTAATTGCTGCCAAAGGTGCCTGTACCAAATATTGACTCAAGGGGGTGAATACTTATGCAATCAGTTATTTTCTGTTTTGTATTTGTAATTAATTTAGAATAATTTGTAGATTTTATTTTTCATTTTGACATTATGGACTTTTTTTGTGTTGATCAGTGGCAAAAAACTCCTAATTAAATCCATTTTGATTCCATGTTGTAACACAATAAAATGTGGAACCAGTTACAATTGTTTGACAAAAGTAAATCCCAAGTAACCGCACATTAAATGTCACCTTATACTTTATATCTTTGGTTAATATTAAAAGCAGAAGACTGATGATAAAAACCATACATTGTTTGCTAATGATTTGTATGCAAATTATATTTATTTTGAATACAAGCATAAGAAGTTGTATAGTGAAACTAAATCTTAACAGTGTGCACTGAACGTCATATTTTGTAGATTGTTTGGCGACCCATCAGAAACGTTGCCTGCGACCCCCACTTTGGGAAACGTTGGTTAGAGTATTGTAGTTGGACAATACAATGGTTGGGGAGTCAGTTTTCATGCCTACAAATAAAATACATGTTTATAGGGATGGTCAGCCATTCTGCAGGGGTTCAGTTTCCAATATTTTATATTTAACAGGCCAGTTAATCAGCTCCTGTAGTGACCTGACTGTCCATTATTGCTAGCATCAGTGGACAATAGAAGAGTGTGTGCCCCATAGTCGCCACAATGTCACTAAACAACATATTAATCTGGAAATGTGTTTGATGTTTGTTAAATATTAAATTCCATTTTTTTTACAGCAGTGCAACATACATTTATGTATCTCTGATGCAAATTACTATTTATTGGCTAATTCAAAGGGCTGATATTTGTCAGGATGTAAAACTTTTTTTTTTTTAAATTAGCCACTTCCATGATCCCTTGCAAATATGTTAAAAAGCTGCATAACTATGCAAAACCATTGTGGGTGCTCTTCATTACATGCATTTGCATAAATGACAGGATTTATTACATAAATTACAGCATGACCTCTGGACACAAGCAGAACTTTCTCTGCAGTACAGAGGTTTACATGCAGAGACAGAATGTAATAGAATTTATAAATGTGAACCTTAAAATGTAAAAGTCGGCTGGCATTTCCTTTTGTAGTGTGCGCAGTCATTAGTAATTTTAGTCTTTGCCTTGTAAAATGAGCCATGTTTCTCAGTTTTATGTGGTGACATTTGAACGTCGCACAAAAATCTGCAGTTCAGTATTAATAAATTTGCATGTGTTGAAATGGGAAGTCTCTGTAACATAGAAAATGTCATATAAGTCTACTTTAAGTGTGGTTTCCATCTTGACAGTGGTATTACTCACCCAGTTAAATTTACCACCTAAGCAGAGTAACTTGGCTGGGAGAGAAGGGAGGATGGAACTGTATTGAAGAAATGTGTTGCTGCGTACGTTTAGCAATTCATTTGATATAAAGCATCCCTGTGGCTGCAAGACCACGGCTCGCAGAGTCAGGTCTAAGCTCTTCACGTACTACAGTGTAACCATAACCTGCCCTGCAATTATAACTGTTTTGTATAATGTAGGAATTTTTTGTTGTTTTTGTTTTTTTCTTGAGGATAGATTTCATATGGTTTAGCAAGTGCATTTTTACAAGTTACATTTCCAAAGCAATTACAGCACAGCGTTGCATGTCCGACCCCCTGTGGACTGGGGTATAGAGGGATATGTGAAAAAGTCAGATTTGCG
>NW_024474014.1:0-2592 GCF_017654505.1 Polyodon spathula | reverse complement strand
CACTTGTTTATTTGGATGATGTAATTGTATACTCTGTTAACTACGCAGTCATTTGAAGCAACTTCACTCCATCTTTGAGTTTAGGAATGGACAAATTCCGATTGGAGAAGTGTAAATTGCTCTAACAATAAGTAAAGTTTTTTTGGGCCATGTAGTGAACCACGAGGGCTTTTTAAAAGCCCCAGCTAAAATAGAAGTGGTACGGGATTGACCAAGGCCAAAGACTGTCCAGCAAGTATGGAGCTTTCTAGGGTTTGCAGGTATAGACGGTTTATTGCCAGGTTTGCTCATATCGCCAGCCCGCTTCACGGATTGCCCTAGGTTCTGAGCAAGGAGGGAAGCTGCGCACAATAGGAAAGAGGTCCAATGAACTCCAAAGTGTGATGTTACTTTTGTGGGTCTCAATGGGGAGTTGATTTGCTCCCCACTGCTTGCGTTTGCAGATTTTACTTTGTCTTTCACCGTTTAAACAGATGCAAGTGGATTTGGAGCTGTGTTGTCCCAATTCCAAGATGGAAAGGAGCGTGTCATAACTTACCCAGCTGGAGCTTGTACCCAGCAGAGCGAAATGATGCAAACTACAGCTCCTTCAAGTTGGAGCTTTTGAAGTGGGCAGTAGTAGAACAATTTAACGTGTTTAATTGGAGCAAAAGTAGTAATATACACTGACAATAACCCTTTAGCTCATCTCCACACATTAAGACTTGAAGCATTGGAACAACGCTGGGTGGCACAACTTTCAAGTTTTCAACTTGAGGTGAAGTATCGACCGTGAAAGATTAACATTAATGCCGATGTTCTTTCTAGACTTCCAGAAGCAGGTTACGTGGAGCCAGACGAGAGAGAGCCGATGTTCTGCAATTGCATTCCCAGGTGGATGACGAGTAAGTGGCAGCGAGAACATGGACAAGACTCTGCATTGCGATGCTTGACAGGGAAAGTATGGGAATCGTGGGACTGGAGACCGCCTTAGCTGGGATCTGGCTACAACAGTGGACGCGACTTGAAATGTGAGATGGAGTGATGTGCAGGAGGACCTCGGGCCCCAAAACCCATGAGCTACAGTTACAAATTCTTGCCCCTGAGCAGAACTGAAAGCAGATCTGGGACACCTAGCACACTCAGGCTGGTCACCTAGGAGTTGACAAAAACTTGTCCGTGCTGAGAAGACGCTTCTTTTGGCCCAAGATGGAGAAAGATAATCTATAGCATGGCATGCAACTTCTAACCGCTGTAATCTGCGGAAAGCTCGGCTAGAGGATCAGCCTAAGATAATGCCCATTCGAACTTTTGCTCCTTTTGAAGTATGAGCCATAGATTTTTTTTTTTTTTTTTAATCGCTTGGAAGACCAGATGATACCTATCAGTATATTTTAATAGTGGCAGATATGTTTTCTTGGGCTATCCCTACCCGGGATCAAACCGCCATCACGACAGCTCGTGTATTATGGCAGCATAATATTCAACCATTTGGGTGCCCCAGTAGATTCCATTCAGATCAGGGTCCAAATTTTGAATCAGAGATAATCAAGAGCTTAGTACTCTATGGGGCCCGAAGGAGTAGAACCATCCCGTATCATCCTCAGGGCAACGGGCTTTGTGAACGGTTTATCCAAACCTTGTTAAATTTGCTTGGCTCCCAGAAGTGGAGCAACAGAATAGATGGCCACAATATTTGCCTGAATTAGTTATGCGTATAATAATAATAATAATAATAGTAATAATAATAATAATAATAATACAGTACATGAGACTACTTGGATATATGCCTTTCTGCCTAATCTTTGGAAGACATGCTCGTGTCCCTTCAGATGTGTTGATTCGTACTCCAGAAGTGGAGCGGGCGGGAACTTTAAATGTGGGGATTGCACAGCACCACTCAAACTTGTGCAGTGTTTCTCAAAAAGCAGGGAAACAGTTAGCAAGCTGTTGAAAGGTCTAAGAGCCGTTATGATCGTACTGCTAGAGATGCCCCAGGGAAGTGTGTCACGGGTGACAAAGGTGTTTGTCATTTATTAAATTATATATTATATATATATATATATATATATATATATATATATATATATATATATATATATATATTTTTTTTTTTTTTTTTTTAGAATGTTTTATTTCTTTTCACTGTTGGAATGAATTATTTAATTGAAGCACGTTTTTGATGTATCGAGTTGTTTTGCCTTTACGTTTTCGTACACGCTCTGTTACCTGTTCCTATGGCAACGTCACCGATGTCTACCGCTTGAAATCACTGTTTGGATGACAGGTGTGGACAATAATTTAACTAGCTATGCCCTATAAAGTAAAAGAAACGGAAAGACAGGAAAAAGGGGGAATCGGGATGCGCAGTTTAGAAAACAAACAAACAAAATTGAATGGTGATAGGTTTCAGATACTAACCAATGTGTATCGTAAGCGTGATGCCGTGTCTAAGCAAAGACACTTACCCCTTATCTCATATAGAAGAGACACTAACTAGCCTGAAGGAAACAGAATGGTACTCAACACTTCATCTCGCTACTGGCCGGTGGAGATGGCCCCTCAAGATCAAGAGAAAACAACTTTTGTAACACCACTAGGGTTACATGAGTT
>NW_024474013.1:0-22113 GCF_017654505.1 Polyodon spathula | reverse complement strand
GAGAACAAAATTACTTATTTAGCAATTGAACAGAGAATTAAATTAACCTGGCCAGGTATTCTGATACTCAATGAAGAGCAGCAGGCAGCAAATTACTTATGCTGCATTCATGGAGCTAGTGCTGCAACAGTAATACTGAACAAGTCATACTAGACACTGTAAATAGAACACTACAGTTACAATTATTAGTCATACTGTGTTGAAAAACATTTCAGCAAATAATGAAAACCAAGTATCATTTAAATAATGGCTTTTGTATATAAACCAGCAAAACAGATCCCAAATATTGGAAATGCAGGGTGCAGTGGGAAAATTAAACTGTTGCTACTGCTATGATTGTTCAGGGTTTCCATGCTCAGGTTTAAATGCTATTACGGGTTATAAGATTTAGGTATAATATAATAATAGTGTATTATTATCGGTAGTTGTTTGTGAACATACTTCCTCTTTCTTACTGCAGGGCAGGTGGCCCATAGAAGGAATGGAAAGATAACGACTACTAGCAAGAAAGAGGAAGTTCTTTAGCAACCGCAAGCTGCATCCGTGACAGTTCACGGAAATAGGTCTAATTTCAGGGTGCTTGCAATTTAAATAAGTTGTATTGTTGCATATGATTGGTCTCATCTTAATCTTCCAAGCTGTTGCTATCCGTTAATATTGAGTTAAGCTTCTGTGACTGGCTCGCAATAACTGTAGGTTACAAGGTACATATTATGCTTACTGGCTCTATGTAGTTAGAGCATAGCTTGGTATTCCTAAACACCTGCGTGTGTTGAGTGTGCTCTCGGGTTTGCAAACCATTAAACTTGTTTACTCAATCATGTCTGTTCTAATGAGTCTCTGTCTTACAGGAGTTTGAGGTGTAAACTTCCACGACAAGTGCAGTACAGTTAGATCTGAAAATAATGAATTAACTCAGCACAGAAGCTCTTCAAGATGGCTGTTGCTTTTTCTTGCACATTTCTCATGTTAGTTTCATTATGTAAAGCTACTCTATTATACGAGGGCCTCTAGTGGTAAACAATAATTACAATCTTTACCTCATTTGTTATATAAGGGCAACAGAAATTGAACAAACGAGTTCACTAATTTGACCCACAACCTCTACTCAATATGTAATGTAAACTCATGGACTGTACATTTCCTTCTCTAACAAATCAAAGAACAGCATCATTATTCTTTCCCACCCACTGGCTGTGTTGCTTCAGCGCAACTTGCACACATGTAAACATGTTGCTGTTTTATGCCTGGAGTGTTGATCAACAAGATCTGTACAGGTACATAAAAGATCTGATTACAGGCAGCTCACTTCCTTATTTTGTTCCAAAAGAAGCGCATTTCTCAGAAGCGAAAGAAGAAAAACTTTCTGAGCAGGTCAGGGGCAGGCTTCAAAGCATTTCTTCAAATATTCCCTGTGTAAAAACTCCTCTGCTGATAAGCACAATTCAAGATTTTAAGTCACATATTGTAATTATATATGGTTGTGAACAAGCTGGGTTTAGTGGTGACGTCAGACCAGAAAGGAACACACAGCACTGCGAGGTGAAATGGTGAATGAAACGCGCTGTTGCATGTATTTAATAAACATACAGAAAATAAAAGGTTGAACAAAACACAAGTGCTGTTACAAAATAAACAGCGCGTGCAAAACAAATAGACAGACGGACAAAATGTGGACAAACAGAACACAAGTGCCATGCTGGCACTTCCAGCACGCAATAGCAATTATAATATATATCTCTCTCGCACCCGTTCCCACACACCGAACACTCAACCCCTGCTTTTATGCAGCTGTACTGCGACTCGATTGCTAATCAATCATTCAACTGGAGTCTCGGTACAACTGCACGTGAATTAATAAAGTGCAATTCCCCGTGCTCACATATTATTACATTTTACCTGCACGTGAAGTGCTGTGCAATCCTCGTGCCTAAATACAAATATACATTTTAAACACTCGTGCTCGTAACCCATACTGTATCCCGTGTACCAATGACCATACACCAATATTAACACACAACACGCAACAGAGAACACAAAAATACACACAGGGGCGGGGCAACACTGCCACAATGGTAACTAAGGGAAATCAATGTTGCTGAAAAACGTATTGCTGAGGAAAGTGGTTTCCGTGTGGAGCAAGTGAAATAATTAGTCAGATGATTCAAAATGTTGCTTTAACATGATGCATATTTCTGTTTTTCATAAATATTTAAAACTGAAAATTTGCGCCAGTTTTTTAATTACATTATATTTGATGACTTGAAGCAATGTTGTGTAAAAGTGCCCTTAATGCTTCACCGTCCTGACTGATATTCAGACTCTCATGTCTTTCAGGGGGCACAGCACTTGGTAGAGATCATGGCTTCTACAGGACATGTGAAAAACACAGAACATAAGATTGAGGCTGCAGAGGGCATGCTGGGAAATCCTGTGAGCAGTGACACAACTAGCAGTGTGAAGACTCTTCCAACAAGTCCACCTGGCAAACCTTCAGCTCGTGATGATGCTGTAACAGAAAAGATTAAGGCTGCGTGTGTCTCCCGCACGCTGGAGAATCCTAGTATTTACCAGCTTAAATTAAAAAAAGAGATAGCTAGACATTTCAACAAATCTGTCTTTGGAACAAAGCCACTAAATGTGATAAACAGAACCATCATGGTCCTCGGAGCGACTGGATCAGGGAAAACCACCCTCATCAATGCAATGATCAACTACATCCTGGGTGTGGAATGGGAAGATGACTTCAGATTCAAGCTGATACATGAAGAAACCAACAGATCACAAGCTGAGAGTCAGACATCTGAAATCACTGCCTATCAGATCTATCATAATGAAGGATTCCAGGTTCCATACTCCCTCACCATTATAGACACACCTGGGTTTGGAGACATCAAAGGCATCCAACAAGACAAACTGATCACTGAAAAGATCAGGGAGTTTTTTTCTTCCCCGGGTGGCGTTGACAGTATTGATGCGGTGTGCTTTGTAGTCCAGGCTGCTTTAGCACGTCTCACACCTACACAGAAATATATCTTTGATTCAATTCTCTCCATTTTTGGGAAAGACATTAAAAACAATATACAATTACTTGTCACTTTCGCTGATGGAAAGGCACCTGCTGTTTTGGAAGCCATCAAAGCTGCTGGTGTGCCTTGTCGTAAGAGTGACAAAGGTGTTCCTGTGCATTTCAAATTCAATAACTCAGCCCTGTTTGAGCCTAATGGAGGAGACAGTGAAGATGATTTTGAAAAACTGTTCTGGAGAATGGGTTCAACCAGTATGAGAAACTTCTTCAACAATTTAAATACAATGGAGACAAGAAGTTTGCAGCTGACAAAGGAAGTTCTTGCTGAGAGAAAACAGCTGGAGGTTACTGTGGAAGGATTGCAACAAATTATCAAAGTTGGTTTGAGTAAACTGGATGAAATAAGAGAAACACAGAATGCACTGGAACATCACAAGGACTGCATAGAGGCAAATAAAGACTTTGAGTATGAAGTGGAGATTACAGTGCAGGGAGAGATAGACATCAGTGAAAGTGGAACGTTTACAACCAACTGCCCAATATGTCACTTCACATGTCATCATCCATGTACAACTAATACATTCAAGTACTGGTGTAAGGCAATTGATATGTTGGGCTCCTGTAGAGTCTGCCCTGGCAAATGTGCCTCCAGTGATCATTTATTACAACAAACATTCAAATGGGGGCCTGTAATCAAAAAAGAAAAGAGAACATATGAGAACCTGAAAAAGCAATATGAGGAAGCAGAGGGGAAAAAGATGAGTGCAGAGGAAATAATGAAAACCCTTGAGCAGGAATTCAGTGCTGTTAAATACAAGGTTCTGGATCTAATTGAACAATTATCAAAGAGTCGTTCCCGACTTGAAGAGATTGCCCTACGTCCAAATCCACTCACAACTCCAGATTACATTGACCTGCTGATCCAGTCTGAGGAACGAGAAGGCAGTCCTGGGTTTAAAGAACGCATCCAGTCATTACAACAAGTCAGGGAGGGGGCAGTGATACTGCAGAAGGCTGCCAGGGGGAATGATCTGCTTCCAGAGGAAAAGAAAGAATTGAAACAAAGTAAACTGGAAGTAGTTAAAGGGCTCTTTACAGACATCACAGGCTGGTTTTCAAAGGGCAAAAAAAAGTAACATAGCCTAGGTAATTGAAATCTGGTTTTCTTATAAAATACCAGATTTGTATGTGACCTAATAAATCCACACTGTACCCTGTGGAAATTCAACTGATTTATTAAAAATATTAATTTCTTGAACTCCTTGAATAAATAAGCTTTTTAGAGCAGTCAGTAAAACAATGCAAGTGCTTTGTATTGAGATTGTGATATGGATACATTACTTTGACTTTCTTGTTATTCATCATATTGTGTATCATTCATACCTCTGAGAACATTTATTATAGACAACAAAATAATGAATGGTTGTGTAGAGAGTAAAGATGAGTAAAAGCAGGTGCAATATCAGTGATGCAACCAGAACAGCCTGTTCAGAATATAGATCGTTTCTGATGCCATCCTTCCTTCAGAACTGCACCACCCAAAGAGACTGATTAGAGTATTTTAGGACAGTAATCAGTCATTTGCTTTTATTGTAAATCCTTATTATTAGGCTAATAGTTATAACTGTGTTAGTGCTTTGCAACAGTGAAAGAGACCGTGATTGCACTCTCTCACTGGTGAAATATGGCTTCCATTTTAACATGTTTAATACAAGTAGCTGATTTGATTTCTTTTTTAATTAAATAAATGTATCACTGTCATTTAAACTGTCTTTGTTAATCAGTTTTAAATAAATACATTTGTGAGTTATTCATATGCGAGTTGAAGTTCATATGTTTAAGACCAAACACTTTGCCACTCTTAAAACCAACTCCATCAAGTGGAAAATACCGTTTTTTTCATTGGCTTGTCTCAGAGAGCCTCACTTAAGCATGTATTAAAACCAGGCTCCTGTTCATTAATGCTGATGCACTCACTGGGTAGACTTGCTAGCGATTCCCCAGGAGCAGTGGTCTACAAGTTGCACATGGAGCAGCAAGCCTGGAGGAGTGAAGTCTCCTGCAGACCAGTGACCCTCACAAGCTCTCATGAAACACACAGTCCGATGTCTGCTTAATCCAGGCGCACCAAACCATGGAAAGCACAATGGCTTTATTACACTGTTGAACTGAAACAATGAAGTATAAAAGCAAACCCCAAAGACAATCCCTTTCTTACACAATTACATTCCCCGTTCCGGAAAACAAACCTGAGGCTTGTGTGTGTTACTGTCAGGGGCGTCCTGTTTAGGGTTATCTGTGTGCTTTTACATGAATAGGCAGGTCTGTGTATTCATTTTTAGAAAATGTATCAGGACATTAATAAAGTGATTGTCTATTGCATTTATTATACAAAACAATCATATTTCTCAAGGTTTTGCACAGGGGTTTTCAATATGAAAGCACCTACCTCTTTCTGCAGCAGGTTCCAGTTAAATCTCAGGGGAGCTCAAGTCTTGTGTTCAGTTATTCTCAGGAGCCTCAGTCTTGTGAATGATGCTTGTGTTGTGCAGCCTGAGCTGAAAAATGCAGAACACATGTATATTCAACACTCAATTAAAGACACACAACAGAAAGCAGTGCTCTTAAAGCTAAGTGTTAACAGCTGGGCATCCCTGTACACAGAACACAAAGCAATGTGAACTACAAGGGAACTACAATACCCACAACGGAAAGCACTGCTCTTACTAACAATACCCACAACGCAAAGCACTGCTCTTACTAACAATACCCACAACGCAAAGCACTGCTCTTACTAACAATACCCACAACGCAAAGCACTGCTCTTACTAACAATACCCACAACGCAAAGCACTGCTCTTACTAACAATACCCACAACGCAAAGCACTGCTCTTACTAACAATACCCACAACGCAAAGCACTGCTCTTACTAACAATACCCACAACGCAAAGCACTGCTCTTACTAACAATACCCACAACGCAAAGCACTGCTCTTACTAACAATACCCACAACGCAAAGCACTGCTCTTACTAACAATACCCACAACGCAAAGCACTGCTCTTACTAACAATACCCACAACGCAAAGCACTGCTCTTACTAACAATACCCACAACGCAAAGCACTGCTCTTACTAACAATACCCACAACGCAAAGCACTGCTCTTACTAACAATACCCACAACGCAAAGCACTGCTCTTACTAACAATACCCACAACGCAAAGCACTGCTCTTACTAACAATACCCACAACGCAAAGCACTGCTCTTACTAACAATACCCACAACGCAAAGCACTGCTCTTACTAACAATACCCACAACGCAAAGCACAGCTCTTACTAACAATACCCACAACGCAAAGCACTGCTCTTACTAACAATACCCACAACGCAAAGCACTGCTCTTACTAACAATACCCACAACGCAAAGCACTGCTCTTACTAACAATACCCACAACGCAAAGCACTGCTCTTACTAACAATACCCACAACGCAAAGCACTGCTCTTACTAACAATACCCACAACGCAAAGCACTGCTCTTACTAACAATACCCACAACGCAAAGCACTGCTCTTACTAACAATACCCACAACGCAAAGCACTGCTCTTACTAACAATACCCACAACGCAAAGCACTGCTCTTACTAACAATACCCACAACGCAAAGCACTGCTCTTACTAACAATACCCACAACGCAAAGCACAGCTCTTACTAACAATACCCACAACGCAAAGCACTGCTCTTACTAACAATACCCACAACGCAAAGCACTGCTCTTACTAACAATACCCACAACGCAAAGCACTGCTCTTACTAACAATACCCACAACGCAAAGCACTGCTCTTACTAACAATACCCACAACGCAAAGCACTGCTCTTACTAACAATACCCACAACGCAAAGCACTGCTCTTACTAACAATACCCACAACGCAAAGCACTGCTCTTACTAACAATACCCACAACGCAAAGCACTGCTCTTACTAACAATATACACAACAGAAAGCACTGCTCCTAAAGGTACCTGTAAGTGCAGTATTACTAAGAAAGGGTCATTACACACTCCTATTACAGAAATGAGAAGTGGAAAACACATCTATTTCATGTGTTCACTCAAAGAGGACGTAATAATCAATCTACTAATATTTCACAGATAAAATCTTGTGAAAAAAACAAAAAACAAACTCGTATTGTTTTCCGTCGCCACACGCAGCGACCCTGGCTCAACGCCACTGACTTTACACGGGTCTCTTGTCACTAAAAGCATGAGGACTGCGGCTCTGCTAACTTATTAAACTCATCCCCGGGTGCTGATGCTTTCACACGCCGCCTCCGCACCCTGGAACCTGTTCAACTCGGTCCATCTTCTTGTTTTCTTGACGGGTGACTTTCGAGCGGGCTGATAGGAGGATGACGGAGATTGGATGCTCATTTTTGTTTTATGTCTTCAGACGCTGTATTACATTATGCAAGTTTTTTACAGTTAAGTAGAAGACTCAAACTGACAATGCGTGATCTTGGATATCTGCTTAATGAATAAACCCAGCTTGACTGCCACAAGAAGTGTTTTTGTTTTTTCCCTCCTACCTCGTCACATTATGGAACCCAGAGCTCCATAATGTGTTCGTGCCAGCCATGAAAAAGACCACACTCCATTCATAGATCCATCCAAAATTGTGATCTGGAATAAGTGTTAAATGTATGTTATAATCTGATTTAGACTTAAAGTTTACATAAATAGAAAGAAGGAAACTAAAAAGGTTTTTAGAAGAACAAATACTGTTAATATTGTACTTGATATAGAGTTATCACAACTTGATAGTGACTGATTAAAAAGTGTTCAGCTGAATCTCTTTTAATATGGTTATTCAAAATTTTTGAACCCCAGTACACATTTCCTCAGCAATTCAAACATTCCTCCTGGACAGGGGATTGTTACCAGTTTGTGTGTCTGCAATGAATCTTCATATGTTTATATAGTAAGATAAAATGCATATTTATTAGAATTATGTATTATATACAATATATAATACATAATATACAATTTATGTTAAAATAGGCGCTATATTAAAAAAGCATATGATTGTTAAAAAGTACTCGAGTACACAGGGCACCTTCTTGGGCTGCTGGTGCAAGTGTGATATGGCTTGCTCATTAAATATCTCGCATGGGTCTTATAGAGGAAGCGATTGTTTCAAAATATTCACGGATATGTAGTGAGCAAGCCATGCCAGGGGGTTTAAATTGGGCAATAAATACGTGCACACAAACCCAATTCTCATCCCTAATTTTAACTGAGCAGTCTTTAAATATATAACCAAAAATGTATAACCAAATGTTTTCTTTTTTGTATGAAAACGAAAACTTGCTTAAAAATACAATAAATACATCTTATCTTAAGTGTTTTCTTCCAAACTTTTAATTTGTCATGTGTAGGCTTCCTTGAGGAGAATATCACAAGATACTCAACACCTGGAAGTTTCATTCTCCAGATGACAGTCAGTGTTATTTCAAAACACAGGGATAACCTAACTAAATATTAATTTGATTTAAAATACTGCACTACAAACAGGCAACTGTCACAAATTGTTAATTATTGTATTGTAGCAGGTAGGACTACTACTAGCTACTTAATTGTGTTTTAATTGTATCCAGTTGACTTACACTTATAAAAGCTGTGTTTGTTGCTCTCGACCACAACGCTGTTTCTGATCAGGACTGCCAGCATACGTCCACACTTGTTAATTCCTCCAGAGAAGAGTGACCTGGTGTAACTATTCCTTTGTGTGGCCACAGCAAGAACTCACCAGGGAGTGAGCCCAGCCACTGTTTCTTATATATTCTTTTTGTTCTGATTTCTTAGCCGCTTCCTTTATTTTGTTCTCTGCTGCTTAATTCCAGTTTTATAGTACGTTCAACAAACAGTTTGCTGTGTGTAGTGTTATCTAGCATTTTGTTTATAGTTTTGCTTTGTGCTCATACTACTGGTATGGTAAATTGTAGATTCTACCATGTTGCAGTATTACCAAAAGAGTCATAAATTGTTGTATGTGTATAATTTAGTCAATTCTCCTTGTGCCTCTTCAAGTGCCGTAGGATATTTCGGGGGGGCGAGTTTTGTTTTGTTTGCTGTGACTATATTGTGTTTCACGTTCATCTGAGAATTGATTATTGTTTTCCGTGCACGTTATGTATATTTCACCAGATTGATTTCGAGTTATTTTCTGTTAATGCACATTTGAGTTTCTTGGATGCACTAATAATTGTATTTTTCTTTCTTTTAGTCCACCCCTCATATGTGAATACATTGCTGGGAGAGGTTCAGTGGTTTACCTACAGCTAAGATGTTTGTGATTGCTGCTCTGCTGTAATCTTCCTGTTTTGAGATTTTTAGTATTATAATTACCGTCTATCATATCAGTAGAACCTTTAACATTCGAGTGGTGGCTTCCTGTACTGTATCTATCATTTTATTTTTTATATAGATAGATTAGATATAGTGCTGCATGCGTTGACTTTCATATTTGTACTTGTTGAATTCTGTTAAGTTATTCTATTTGTAATAAACCTTTTTTTAAACTGCATTCTTGTCTGCAAGCTCATTCAATTGAGGGGGCCTGTTATAGAAACCTGATAACAATTATAGCTCTAACATATAACCTATATTAGAGGTTGGTGTAGTCCAGATGTAGGGTTTGTAGGGGTGTGATAGGACTAGGAAGGGTTATAATTGCAATCCAGCTACAGTATGAAAGAAGCATGGCTAGTGATACTCCTTAAATCAAATAAAATACAAAAACCTGTGTTTAAGTATGACCACCAAGCTTCTATCTGCTGGTTTGTTGTCGAAGAGTTATAAATATGGCTTGCAAAACTATCTATGTGCAATGACCTCAAAGCACAATGGATTGCAACCACAGTACCATTTTCAGTGCCACAATCCGTTCTTAGACGCATGGGAATTACTCAATTCTGAAACGCACTGCACATAGTTATATACAATCACTGCAGGATTATTATTGGTTGGACTACATATTAGCCACATTATCTTTCATACCCATCTATACATCCACTTATGGCCAGCCTATAAGTTTTAAGTTTAGTTAAGTGTTGCAACATAATAAATAATTATAATAATTATAATTTTAATTTTCAATTCTTTCTTTGAAAGTTGTGCAGTTTTTTTTTTTTTTTAGTTTTTTGCAATATGAATTGTAACCAGGTAGGATACATTCATCTCTTGTAGCACGAGCTACATGAATGCAGCATAAGTAATTTGCTGCCTGCTGCTCTGAATTGAGTATCAGAATACCTGGCCAGTTTAATTTAATTCTCTGTTCAATTGCTAAATAAGTAATTTTGTTCTCATTTTTAAAGTAGGCCTTTCAGATTCCATAAGGTAAAACTAGGTGAAGCTATTTCAATTTACTGTTAAATTTTGGTAAAGGGTTGATCTCTACACTGGACTTTCACTCTTGTTTTAACTGAATGATCTTTTCCTTAATTTCCACATGGAAATTCTAATTAGATTCAGGTGTTTTGCTAATTGCCTTGGCAAAGGTCTTGATTGGGCTTGATTTATCATTAAGTCCAAGTATCTTAATTGGTGGCTCTTTAAATAGGACTATTGCTTTCTGGGAAGAGGGTGGTTCCTTTTTTGCTGGGGTGATTCTTTTTTCGGGTGTGTTTTTTTGTGGATGCGGAGTAGTGGATTAGGGAGTTTGCTGGTCTGTAAAGGAGTAATCAGGAAGCAATAATCTTTTGGTTATTAGAAACATTGTATTTTCTCTAATCTGCCATTTTTTCCAGTTTGAAAGTAACCAGTTATCTAATCTCCTGCCAAATTGAAACTATCCACAGCATTAAACTTGTTTATTTGGATCCTAAGAAAAACAACAGTGACTAATCCATTTATTATCCAAATCATCACCTTTTGTCGCCTTACCTGGTTGGAAACTTCAAGTAAGATCCCCTGATGGGGAGGAATCTTATTTTTTGCTGCTGGATTATCATTTTTGTTTATCTATTGGGGATTTAACGAGCACCCAGCACAGAAGTCTCACTTGTTTTGTGTTCATACTTTTCTGGTTCAACTGCATTCTCAATATGGATTGGATATAACATCTTGATACTTCTAAAGTATTGTGGTTGTGGTTTCATGGACTTTTTTTTTTTTTTTTTTTTTTTCCATATAGGACTGGGACTACCTAAGTCACCATTGGTGAAATTAGTTGTAA
The DNA here is from genome assembly GCF_017654505.1 of Polyodon spathula. Taxonomy (NCBI): domain Eukaryota; kingdom Metazoa; phylum Chordata; class Actinopteri; order Acipenseriformes; family Polyodontidae; genus Polyodon; species Polyodon spathula. Next base: position 10,847 of record NW_024474013.1, on the reverse strand, counting down.
CACGATACAATCCAACATGGCATCTTCTCGAAACTAGACAGGATAGACTGACCATAATTACAAACAAAGACGGTAAACATTTTGAATGGTTCAAATGCTGTCTGATTAAAACTCATGTACACCAAATGTTTGATACATCTGTCTACAAGTATAATATTCCACATATATTCAATAACATCTGCTATTTGAATTCTGGTGTTGCCTTCTGGTTTAATTGTCCTCCTATTTTCTATTTGTTGTAAACAATTCTGACTTACCCAGCATTTTTTTTTTTTTTTTTGGTTCTGTCATGCAATCCTACTGCTTTTGGAGAGGTATATTGTTCAGGGTAGTTTATTTGTATTTCCGTCACAACATACTAGTTATTGGATGTTGCTTAAAGATTGGCTTTGTCACATCCTTCTCTGAGAACATCTTGCTGTTTAGCTAATTGAGCAGCTTTCTTTTAGAAAAACTTATTTCACAACCCAGTCTGGCCAGGGTTGCCAACTATTTTTAGAATAATCCACTTCCTGAAAACCTGCCCTATCAGGAGCATAAGTTGTAATATCACAATCACCTCTGATGTTCCCAATTGTAACAAATAGAAACTACACTATTTGCAGTTGTGTTTTGTGCTTAATTACAAGGGATCCCGCAGAATAACATGGGAAAAACATAACTCTTTTCTATGCTGTCTGAATTTTTACTTTTACACTTGCAAAAACCACGCAAGGCTTTTTTTTGGTTGTTTGGTAACCAAATCAATACACTTATCATATATAATCAGTGACACATGGAATTTTTTCTTTAAATTTAGTAAACATACCTGTTCAATAAAACTGCTTCTGGTGAACAAGAGTGTGGTGTCAGTGTCACATTCATGCTGAAACGTAGCTGCAGTTTACTTCAGTATCCAGTGCATTGTTACTACTGAACAAGCTGTTTAAAGATGCTGAAAACTATAGAAATCACACCTAAATATCGGGTCAATGAGTTTGGCAATATCCATCCAGGTGACAAAGACTAACTCAAGATAAACTAATATAAATACTATTTTTTGTTTTTTTATTATTAGTACACAGAAGTATTTGTAATGTGTAAAGTAAAATAGTAGGCCTACATTTGTTTATTATTGATTGATGTCACTCTGAGTTTGTTAAATTTCCTTTGAATTTGAAAGTGTACCAATTAATGCTTCCTGTAAAAACTAACTTGTTATTCAATAGTACTGTTTGCGTGTCTTATAATGTGATGCGGAGGGCACTCGGTTTCAGCGTTTTAATTGCTGAATAACGCTGATATTACTGCATCTGACGTATGAAAGGAGAGAAAGGGTACCAGGTGTTATCGCCCTAGGTACCAACGCGGGTTGGGGGAAGAGAGGGGAAGGTCTAGCAGGAAACCTTCCCCTACTGGAGAGAAAGGGTCCAGGTGTTCTCGCAAAGGTCCACCGGGGTTGGGGAAAGAGAGGGGAAGGTAGCAGGAATTCCACACAGGCCTGTCTAGCTCTCTGGGGGGGGGGTGAATCACACTTCCAGCTTGCTACCCCAGGACAGAGAGAGGGAGCTGAGCCCTGTCCCTGCAGTCAGCCAGCTGATTGCCTGGCCATGCTGAGTCATGCTGCTCAACATGGTTGCTGCCTGGCCAGCACTATTACTGCTGGCTGCTCTCCAGCACCGCCAGTGGTCAGGAGGGCACGTTACAGTACCCCACAGCACTCTCCCTGCGACAAGGCAATACATAACAATCTTAAAACACAGAATGCTGTTACAGAAAGTCTAACATTATTTTGTATTAAAGTACATAACCCAGAGTAAAGCCAGTCATGTTCAACTGATTGAGCAGCAATATGTCAACTCCTATTCATAGAGACATAATTGGGTAAAATTAGAGACTGATAACAACTTGAATTTAATAAGTCATCGTCCATTAAGACCATCTCCTAGGGGTTGCAGGCCCTGATCATGGACTGTCTGTCATTTTTCTTTTTGTGTTTGTGTAAAAATATAAATTTGCTACTCTGAGGAGTAGGGAGCAATAATCCTATGCAAAAGAAGAAAAAAAGCAGGTACCTTCTGCAGTACTCAAAATATTCAGCAGATTTATTAGCAACGTTTTTAATGCAGCAGTGATATGTTTTTTTTATGCTGTGAAACAATAACAATATTAGTCATTTTACTGAGTTTGACAAAAAGATAATTTGTCTAACAGTGACAAATGGTACTTCACTTGTTTCTCAAGTGATTCTTTATCCACAAATGAATTGTTCTCATGTTTCTTTTCTGTTCAGTGTCCACATTGTTTACTCTTGCAATCCCCTTGCTGGAATCCAAAAAGCATGGCATGGCATTTTTTTTCTTGTTTCTTTTTGTGCATGTGCTTGTAAATGTGTACGCTCTTGTTCTATTGCAGGTGCTTGGGTATGTGCTTGTGGTTGTTTTTGTTCGTGTTCCAAACACAAATATTCAAAACGGTACAGTAATCAAAATAAACCACACAGCAAAATTCAGCAGGTATCTTCAATAATGACAACAATTTAAGCAAAAGTGCACACAATTATAAATGATGTACAGTACCACTATTTGTTCCCAACCCATTGCAATTGTTGGGTAATGCTGTGGTCCACTGAAGTTAAGGATTCTTTGAAAGTGTAATAGTTACAATTAGGGTGGTATGTGGTCCATTTACACATTTATAAGAATTAATTGACCAGTTTATGACTTGCACCATAATGAAGCACAGCGTAAGAATCCATTATAGGCAATAAGGTTTGTATTCCTTAAATTAAAACCCAAGCTTATTAAATTACATTTCTTTTGGCGGTATGACAAAACTGTTAAGCTATTCCTAGATTCTTAAAGTTAGGAGGGGAGAGACCAATTCTTTGAAAATCACTACAGAAAAATACAATTAGAGGAAAAAAGATGTACTGCCAATGTAACCTAGCTAAACCATAAGACTAAAGCATTACTTAAATGGATTTAATGTCAGCAGTCCACTATTACAGCTGGCAACATTGTTTTGTATTGTTTTTAGTTAAGAGTCTCTGTCATTGACATTTTCCTTTGTATATCATCCTTCATGTAACCTCCAGTTTAAGATGGTCTGACAGTCTTGTGTGAACTAAGATGTATATAACAAATGCACAGATATAAAGCTCACACGTTTCTGTTTGTAACAACGTGCACAGATTGTGCTTGGCTATTTCTCAGAAGAAGCATTTGAAATTATACATTACTTTCTCTCGATTATGAAAAAATATATGAAATTCTTGAGTGCCCGATAGCTGTGTAATATTTATATTGGCTATGACAAAACTTCTCAAACTGCCATGTCTCACCTGTACTGTATGTACAGTCCAGCATTTGCCATGTCTCATCTGTACTGTATGTGCAGTCCAGTATTTACCATCTCTCTCATCTGTATTGTATGTACAGTCTAGTGTTTGCCACTTTGGAGCAGGGGCTATTTTATCACCAATGAGGCCTTTCACAAAAGTAATTAAGTTATACTTGCCTTTCTGAAGTGATACACAGCTCCTTGAGTCATTCCGTTCTAAAGTATCCAGAAACACCTTGAAATAGATTATTTCCAACTATTCAGTCGTTCCTCTTAGTAATTTAAAGATTAGGATTAATTTAAAGGTTTAAGATAATTGTGATGATAGGATATCCAACTATCACTAACAGTAAATTGCACTCTGCCACTTAGGTGGTCATCAGTTTTATGCCGCAAGGTATGAATTGCTATATACTGTACCTACCATATTACCAATCTAGACAACAATACAATTCAGTACAGAGAATCCACAATGTGGATGCTTTAAATTGCAATTGAACAGACGATTTATTGATGATAATGAATTTGTCCAGAGACCTTGTCCATGGGTGCTGACAGGTACCTGCAATATCATGTAGTCTAGTGCGGCGGATAAAAAGTGACTCGTAGGGCCACCTTCCCCCCAAAAGACAAGGCTGGAAAACAGAAAATGCTGAATGGTTAATGCAACAATTGCAGTGGTGCAATGCCACCTACACCCAGAACAGGAAAAGGATGAAAGAAAAGTAAGCAGCTGAAACACGCCCCACACCTCACCTCCGTGCAACACGTGAAATGCAATGAGGGAGAACCTGGCCTGGGTGCGCCCCTACAGTATTTGATTAAACGTTTGGCGAGCCCTGTAGGGGACATCCCTGTTTTAGGATGTGGATAGGAGGAAACCTCAGGGAATCTATGGCTGAGGGTAGCTCTTCCTCCAGGCTCTAAAGATGGCCGACTCCTTGTTTGGCCTCGCCACGCGTGACTGGGAAGCCAAACAAAAAAGAGGTGACATGAATGAAAGCCACTCTGAGTTTTTATGGCACTTGTCTATGATGTGTTGATTAGTGGCTGGATTTTCCTTCCAGAAATGCAATTTTTTTGCAGTTTTCCAAGGATTTGGAACAAACAATTGACAATTCATAATGGAACTGATATGGATCACCAAAACTAGCAATTATGCCAATTACTCCTACCACTGCGGCTACCCCTCCCATCACCCAGATGCTCAGAACCATGACCACTAACACATTACAACGAAAATAGTTCCCTTTCAGGTAGGGAATATTAACCATTACAAATGGGTGTTTCCCCTTTAAGACACCCGAACCTGAAAACTTTATACCAAAGACGCTCATCAGAGGAGGGTGACGTAGCGCTGCTCCACCCCCGCGAGCATAAAGCCACTATTTTCCCTGACAGCATCGCCATTTTCCTTTTCAGCCTAACCTGATTAACATCAGAGAGTTGCTAAGTATATCATTCTATATATTTTAGCACTTTTTTTTTTTTTTTTAAGCATTGCTTAAGGTGCAGAATCATTTCTGGAATCACTAAAATAATCTTGTATTATTTCTAGCTAAATTTCTGTTTTTCTGTATTTTCCACTAGTGCTGGTTAAGTCCCACCACCACCCTGTGTGGCGTAGGAAGCCTGTGACACCCTTGCCGTTCTTCCTGGGATCTTAGTGCACCAAGTCCCAACTTGTTCTGCTGAACTTTTATATTAAGAATATTATTGTTAATAATATCATTGTCATAATTGTTTAAATATTAAATTACATTATTATAGGTGACTTCATGGGCTTTGTTTCAAGGTTCATCGATCCTAGGAGTGAAGTCTCCTGCAGACCAGTGACCCTCACAAGCTCTCATGAAACACACAGTCCGATGTCTGCTTCATCCAGGCGCACCAAACCATGGAAAGCACAATGGCTTTATTACACTGTTGAACTGAAACAATGAAGTATAAAAGCAAACCCCAAAGACAATCCCTTTCTTACACAATTACATTCCCCGTTCCGGAAAACAAACCTGAGGCTTGTGTGTGTTACTGTCAGGGGGGTCCTGTTTAGGGTTATCTGTGTGCTTTTACATGAATAGGCAGGTCTGTGTATTCATTTTTAGAAAATGTATCAGGACATTAATAAAGTGATTGTCTATTGCATTTATTATACAAAACAATCATATTTCTCAAGGTTTTGCACAGGGGTTTTCAATATGAAAGCACCTACCTCTTTCTGCAGCAGGTTCCAGTTAAATCTCAGGGGAGCTCAAGTCTTGTGTTCAGTTATTCTCAGGAGCCTCAGTCTTGTGAATGATGCTTGTGTTGTGCAGCCTGAGCTGAAAAATGCAGAACACATGTATATTCAACACTCAATTAAAGACACACAACAGAAAGCAGTGCTCTTAAAGCTAAGTGTTAACAGCTGGGCATCCCTGTACACAGAACACAAAGCAATGTGAACTACAAGGGAACTACAATACCCACAACGGAAAGCACTGCTCTTACTAACAATACCCACAACGCAAAGCACTGCTCTTACTAACAATACCCACAACGCAAAGCACTGCTCTTACTAACAATACCCACAACGCAAAGCACTGCTCTTACTAACAATACCCACAACGCAAAGCACTGCTCTTACTAACAATACCCACAACGCAAAGCACTGCTCTTACTAACAATACCCACAACGGAAAGCACGGCTCTTACTAACAATACCCACAACGCAAAGCACTGCTCTTACTAACAATACCCACAACGCAAAGCACTGCTCTTACTAACAATACCCACAACGCAAAGCACTGCTCTTACTAACAATACCCACAACGCAAAGCACTGCTCTTACTAACAATACCCACAACGCAAAGCACTGCTCTTACTAACAATACCCACAACGCAAAGCACTGCTCTTACTAACAATACCCACAACGCAAAGCACTGCTCTTACTAACAATACCCACAACGCAAAGCACTGCTCTTACTAACAATACCCACAACGCAAAGCACTGCTCTTACTAACAATACCCACAACGCAAAGCACTGCTCTTACTAACAATACCCACAACGCAAAGCACTGCTCTTACTAACAATACCCACAACGCAAAGCACTGCTCTTACTAACAATACCCACAACGCAAAGCACTGCTCTTACTAACAATACCCACAACGCAAAGCACTGCTCTTACTAACAATACCCACAACGCAAAGCACTGCTCTTACTAACAATACCCACAACGCAAAGCACTGCTCTTACTAACAATACCCACAACGCAAAGCACTGCTCTTACTAACAATACCCACAACGCAAAGCACGGCTCTTACTAACAATACCCACAACGCAAAGCACTGCTCTTACTAACAATACCCACAACGCAAAGCACTGCTCTTACTAACAATACCCACAACGCAAAGCACTGCTCTTACTAACAATACCCACAACGCAAAGCACTGCTCTTACTAACAATACCCACAACGCAAAGCACTGCTCTTACTAACAATACCCACAACGCAAAGCACTGCTCTTACTAACAATACCCACAACGCAAAGCACTGCTCTTACTAACAATACCCACAACGCAAAGCACTGCTCTTACTAACAATACCCACAACGCAAAGCACTGCTCTTACTAACAATACCCACAACGCAAAGCACTGCTCTTACTAACAATACCCACAACGCAAAGCACTGCTCTTACTAACAATACCCACAACGCAAAGCACTGCTCTTACTAACAATACCCACAACGCAAAGCACTGCTCTTACTAACAATATACACAACAGAAAGCACTGCTCCTAAAGGTACCTGTAAGTGCAGTATTACTAAGAAAGGGTCATTACACACTCCTATTACAGAAATGAGAAGTGGAAAACACATCTATTTCATGTGTTCACTCAAAGAGGACGTAATAATCAATCTACTAATATTTCACAGATAAAATCTTGTGAAAAAAACAAAAAACAAACTCGTATTGTTTTCCGTCGCCACACGCAGCGACCCTGGCTCAACGCCACTGACTTTACACGGGTCTCTTGTCACTAAAAGCATGAGGACTGCGGCTCTGCTAACTTATTAAACTCATCCCCGGGTGCTGATGCTTTCACACGCCGCCTCCGCACCCTGGAACCTGTTCAACTCGGTCCATCTTCTTGTTTTCTTGACGGGTGACTTTCACTCCCGTACTCGCTGTGACCGTCCGTCCGTCCGTCCGTCCGTCCGTCTCTCTCTCTCTCTCTCTCTCTCTCTCTCTCTCTCTCTCTCTCTCTCTCTCTCTCTCTCTCTCTCTCTCTCTCTCTCTCTCTCTCTCTCCCTCGCTGAGGATTGTGGGATCGCTGGAGCCTGTGAGGAGTTTGAAGAAGCGTAGGGTAGGAGTGTCGTTCGGTTTTTCGTTTTTGCTTTTTGTTTTACTTTAGTTTAAACTATAACGTTTGGTTCTTTAAATTAATTTGTTGTGTGAGAGTGAGTGCGTGTGCGTGTGTGTGTTTTTGTGTGCTGGGGTTTGTGCTGACAGCTAGTCAGCTGAGCCCCAGCGATGAGCTCTCATTCCCAGGGCACAGGAGACCTTGCGGGAGCAGAGACAAGCCTTGGGCAGCCTGCTGGAGGAGAAGGTGCAGGGGGGCACAGGTGCGATCAAGATTTATCGAGCTAAGAGACATGAATGCCCCCACCAGCTTCTTCTTCAGCCTGGAGAAGAAGAAAGCAAGCAGCAAGCAGATGCACTGTGTCCGGCTGCCCTGTGGGAGAGAGCTGCTGGAGCAGGAGCAAATCAAAGAGGCGGTGGTGCAGTTTTATACTGGACTGTTTTCCAGGGAGCCATGCAGTCAAAATGACAGGGACTCAATGCTGCAGGGCTTGCCCACCCTGAGCGAGGAGGAGAAGGAACATCACTCTCCAGGAACTGATCATGGCAGTTAAGCACATGGCCAGCAGGAAGGCCCCAGGGATTGATGGTCTACAAGTAGAATTTTTCCAATACTTTTGGAAGGAACTGGGACCAGATCTGCTGATGGTGCTGCGGGAGAGTTTGAGACATGGAGAGCTGATGCTTAGCTGCAGCAGAGCTGTACTGACTATGCTGCCTAAGAAAGGAGACCTGTGCCAACTAAAAAACTGGAGACCAGTCTCAATTATATGTGCCGATTTAAAAATATTTTCAAAATGTCTGGCGATAAGACTGAGAGAAGTATTGAACAGTTTAATACACCCGGACCAGACTTACTGTGTGCCAGGACGGTCAATATTTGATAATATATTTTTAATTAGAGATTTTTTTACTTGTACTCAGATGGGTGATTTTAATGTGAGACTGGTCTCCTTAGACCAGGAGAAAGCTTTTGATCGGGTTGACCACCACTACCTGTTTACACTTGGAGGCCTTTGGGTTTGGCCCCAGGTTCATTAACTATGTTAAAATTTTGTACAGTAATGTTTTTAGTATTTTAAAAATTAATGGGGGTCTGAGTCGGCCTTTCCCGGTGTGCAGGGGCATTAGACAGGGCTGCTCTGGCATGCTGTACTCCCTCTCCATTGAGCCCCTGCTGGCTCTGCTGAGGAGCAGGCTATCAGGATGGGCGGTGCCTTGTTCTGCCCCGGCTGTGGCAGTAAAGGTGTCAGCTTATGCTGATGACATTAGTGTGTTTATTTGCAGCAACCAAGATGTCCAGCTATTACAGCAGAGCCTAGAGACATTCCAAGGGGCTTCATCAGCAAAAATAAACTGGGCAAAGTGTGGCACATTCTTGTCAGGTAGCTGGAAGGAAGTGGGCCCTCCTGTTCCGCCACAGACATTGAGGTGGGAGAGAACAGGACTAAAAATATTAGGTGTCTTTCTGGGAACTAAAACATACATGGATATGAACTGGGAAAGTCTTGTGGACAAGTGAGAGGGTGGCTTCAGTGTTGGCGGGGGCTGCTCGCTCGGTTGTCCTTTAGGGGGAGGGTTATTGTAATTAATAACCTGGCTGCCTCTATGCTTTGGCATAGGCTTATGTGCCTGGACCCTCCCCAAGGCCTGATTGATGAAATTCAAAAGATGTTTGTCGAGTTCTTCTGGGGTGGAAGGCACTGGCTGAAACCAGCCGTGTTGTACCTCCCTCGAGATGAGGGGGGGCAAGGGCTGGTCAGCATTGCCAGCAGGGTAGCGGCTTTCAGGCTGATGACAGTTCAGAGGCTCCTGTACGCTGGGGAGGAGACTCACTGGAGGAAAGTGGCCATTTTTTTCATCAAAAAAGTGGGGGGCCTAGGGTTAGGAAAACATCTGTTTTTAACTGACCATGACATCCTGAACAGTTCTGGTCTGCCTGTTTTTTATCTTAATATTTTTAAAATGTGGAAGACTCTTAAAGTGAAAAGAGAAGAGGAGGATTTGACAGGGCAGAAACTGATGCAGGAACCTCTTTTCTTCAACTCTCTGTTCCCAGCACCGTGTCTCAGGTCAGAGGCATTGTGTGCCAGGTTTGCAAGGGAAGGGTTGACCAGACTGGCCCATTTAATGTTACCTGGGAATTCTCGCTGGCTCAGTGCTGCTGAACTGGGTGGCAGGCTGGGATGGTGAAGTGAGAGGCAGGTTGAAAAGCTATTGGATAGTGTTAGGGGCTGTCTCTCTCCAGGGCTCAGAGAGGTCCTGATGGAGGAGATGGCAAAAGGACAAGAGGAGGATCAGGACAAGAGGAGGATCTGACTTCCCAGTGCTGCTTGTGTCTCCCCAAGTAGGTGAGGAAGAAGAGCAAGAACAGCAGGAGTATGGCAAGCTGTTAAAAACTGACAAAGTTATTAACAGAGCCTTCCACTGCCTAGAAAGCAAAGAGCTTTATTTTTTTAGTGTTAAAAATATTTTTTATAAGGAACTAAAAGGAATGGTGGACTCCAAGTGGAGGGACAGTCTCTGTGAAAGAGGAAACAGCCCCGATGTGGAGAGTTCTGTATAAGCCGCCACTTGACAAGAGAACTGGGGACTTGCAGTGGAGGCTTCTCCACTGCATTTTAGCAACAGGGAGATTCCTGCACAGAGTAGACCCGAATATCAGCTCTGTGTGCAATTTCTGTGGGCAGGAGGAGACAGTGGTTCTCACATACAGTGAGTGTGAGACACTGCGGCCGCTGTTTCAACTCCTCACGGAGCTGCTGCAGGAGCTGGGAGTCGCTTTTAGCAAACAGCTTTTTATTTTTGGAACCCCTTATAGTTTTAAAGAAAAGGAAAAGTGTGTTTTAATTAATTTTATTACAGGCCAGGCTAAACTGGCCATTTTAAAAAGCAGGAACAGTAGGTTGTCTGGAGCAGGGATAGCTGATGTAGTCAGGCTGTTCAGGGTGCTTGGTGGTCAGCAGATTAAAGGTGGATTTCACCTATTTTAGCCTGGTTAATGATCTCTGGGGCTTTCAGAGGAGCTGGTGTTTGGGAGACATACTGTGCTCTGTAGATGAGGAGGGACAGCTCACTGTGCTGCTGTAAAATAATTTTTTTAACTAAAAAACTTTTAACTGTTTTAACAAGAGTACAGTGTATTATGTTTTTATTTTATTTATTTATTTATTTTTAGGTGA
>NW_024474012.1:0-11887 GCF_017654505.1 Polyodon spathula | reverse complement strand
TGAGTTGGTTTTTATCGAACCCACACTCAGCACAGATATAAATATATAAATTTGTACTTTTTGTTTTTTTAAGGTTTAATTATGTGTAATATTGTAATTATTACATAGAATAAAAGACTTTTAAAAGTCACAGTCTCTCTCTCTCTCTCTCTCTCTCTCTCTCTCTCTCTCTCCCCTCGACGGTTCCCAGGAGGTTTGAATTTGAAGACTGTCCGCGTGACCTGTGAATCTGTAATACGAGCAATAATACTGATCTTTATTAAAATAATGAAAACAGTTAAGTAATCGAGAACGTGGGGTTTTTTGTTTTTTGTTTTGTCCTAGGCTTGTTTTGGGGAGTTGGACTCTCTCAGAGTGGGATGTCAAACTCGGTTCCTGGAGGGTCCCAGTGTCTTCTGGTTTTCGTTCTTTTTTAATTTTTTAATTGATTCCCAATGAGACGCGTCTGTAGCCGGGTTCTGCTGAATCTGTTCTCATGTAAAATCAATTTCACATGTTGTTGCTAGTGGCGTGACTGCACTGTTTGTGTAATAATACTATTCTCTATGCAGAGGTGCAATCTCCCAGAGCCTGGCGAAGCTACAGCCTTATTAACCATTCAAAATCCTAAAAGGTATTGACAATATCGACACAGGGGGACTTTTTCGACCTGAAAAACAAGGAGGACCAGGGGTGGATCTCATCAATATAGTGCTGTATATTATAAAAACATTTCAGAGGGCTGGATCGAATCAATATCAGGGTCTAGTGCTGTATATTGTAAAGCCATTTCAGAGGGTTGGATCTCATCATTATCAGGGTCTAGTGCTGTATATTATAAAGACATTTAAGAGGGCTGGATCTCATCAATATCAGGGTCTAGTGCTGTATATTATAAAGACATTTCAGAGGGCTGGATCTCATCAATATCAGGGTCTAGTGCTGTATATTATAAAGACATTTCAGAGGGCTGGATCTCATCAATATCAGGGTCTAGTGCTGTATATTATAAAGACATTTCAGAGGGCTGGATCTCATCAATATCAGGGTCTAGTGCTGTATATTATAAAGACATTTCAGAGGGCTGGATCTCATCAATATCAGGGTCTAGTGCTGTATATTATAAAGACATTTCAGAGGGCTGGATCTCATCAATATCAGGGTCTAGTGCTGTATATTATAAAGACATTTCAGAGGGCTGGATCGCATCAATATCAGGGTCTAGTGCTGTATATTATAAAGACATTTCAGAGGGCTGGATCGCATCAATATCAGGGTCTAGTGCTGTGTATTATAAAGACATTTCAGAGGGCTGGATCTCATCAATATCAGGGTCTAGTGCTGTATATTATAAAGACATTTCAGAGGGCTGGATCTCATCAATATCAGGGTCTAGTGCTGTATATTATAAAGACATTTCAGAGGGCTGGATCTCATCAATATCAGGGTCTAGTGCTGTATATTATAAAGACATTTCAGAGGGCTGGATCTCATCAATATCAGGGTCTAGTGCTGTATATTATAAAGACATTTCAGAGGGCTGGATCTCATCAATATCAGGGTCTAGTGCTGTATATTATAAAGACATTTCAGAGGGCTGGATCTCATCAATATCAGGGTCTAGTGCTGTATATTATAAAGACATTTCAGAGGGCTGGATCTCATCAATATCAGGGTCTAGTGCTGTATATTATAAAGACATTTCAGAGGGCTGGATCTCATCAATATCAGGGTCTAGTGCTGTATATTATAAAGACATTTCAGAGGGCTGGATCTCATCAATATCAGGGTCTAGTGCTGTATATTATAAAGACATTTCAGAGGGCTGGATCTCATCAATATCAGGGTCTAGTGCTGTATATTATAAAGACATTTCAGAGGGCTGGATCTCATCAATATCAGGGTCTAGTGCTGTATATTATAAAGACATTTCAGAGGGCTGGATCTCATCAATATCAGGGTCTAGTGCTGTATATTATAAAGACATTTCAGAGGGCTGGATCTCATCAATATCAGGGTCTAGTGCTGTATATTATAAAGACATTTCAGAGGGCTGGATCTCATCAATATCAGGGTCTAGTGCTGTATATTATAAAGACATTTCAGAGGGCTGGATCTCATCAATATCAGGGTCTAGTGCTGTATATTATAAAGACATTTCAGAGGGCTGGATCTCATCAATATCAGGGTCTAGTGCTGTATATTATAAAGACATTTCAGAGGGCTGGATCTCATCAATATCAGGGTCTAGTGCTGTATATTATAAAGACATTTCAGAGGGCTGGATCTCATCAATATCAGGGTCTAGTGCTGTATATTATAAAGACATTTCAGAGGGCTGGATCTCATCAATATCAGGGTCTAGTGCTGTATATTATAAAGACATTTCAGAGGGCTGGATCTCATCAATATCAGGGTCTAGTGCTGTATATTATAAAGACATTTCAGAGGGCTGGATCTCATCAATATCAGGGTCTAGTGCTGTATATTATAAAGACATTTCAGAGGGCTGGATCTCATCAATATCAGGGTCTAGTGCTGTATATTATAAAGACATTTCAGAGGGCTGGATCTCATCAATATCAGGGTCTAGTGCTGTATATTATAAAGACATTTCAGAGGGCTGGATCTCATCAATATCAGGGTCTAGTGCTGTATATTATAAAGACATTTCAGAGGGCTGGATCTCATCAATATCAGGGTCTAGTGCTGTATATTATAAAGACATTTCAGAGGGCTGGATCTCATCAATATCAGGGTCTAGTGCTGTATATTATAAAGACATTTCAGAGGGCTGGATCTCATCAATATCAGGGTCTAGTGCTGTATATTATAAAGACATTTCAGAGGGCTGGATCTCATCAATATCAGGGTCTAGTGCTGTATATTATAAAGACATTTCAGAGGGCTGGATCTCATCAATATCAGGGTCTAGTGCTGTATATTATAAAGACATTTCAGAGGGCTGGATCTCATCAATATCAGGGTCTAGTGCTGTATATTATAAAGACATTTCAGAGGGCTGGATCTCATCAATATCAGGGTCTAGTGCTGTATATTATAAAGACATTTCAGAGGGCTGGATCTCATCAATATCAGGGTCTAGTGCTGTATATTATAAAGACATTTCAGAGGGCTGGATCTCATCAATATCAGGGTCTAGTGCTGTATATTATAAAGACATTTCAGAGGGCTGGATCTCATCAATATCAGGGTCTAGTGCTGTATATTATAAAGACATTTCAGAGGGCTGGATCTCATCAATATCAGGGTCTAGTGCTGTATATTATAAAGACATTTCAGAGGGCTGGATCTCATCAATATCAGGGTCTAGTGCTGTATATTATAAAGACATTTCAGAGGGCTGGATCTCATCAATATCAGGGTCTAGTGCTGTATATTATAAAGACATTTCAGAGGGCTGGATCTCATCAATATCAGGGTCTAGTGCTGTATATTATAAAGACATTTCAGAGGGCTGGATCTCATCAATATCAGGGTCTAGTGCTGTATATTATAAAGACATTTCAGAGGGCTGGATCTCATCAATATCAGGGTCTAGTGCTGTATATTATAAAGACATTTCAGAGGGCTGGATCTCATCAATATCAGGGTCTAGTGCTGTATATTATAAAGACATTTCAGAGGGCTGGATCTCATCAATATCAGGGTCTAGTGCTGTATATTATAAAGACATTTCAGAGGGCTGGATCTCATCAATATCAGGGTCTAGTGCTGTATATTATAAAGACATTTCAGAGGGCTGGATCTCATCAATATCAGGGTCTAGTGCTGTATATTATAAAGACATTTCAGAGGGCTGGATCTCATCAATATCAGGGTCTAGTGCTGTATATTATAAAGACATTTCAGAGGGCTGGATCTCATCAATATCAGGGTCTAGTGCTGTATATTATAAAGACATTTCAGAGGGCTGGATCTCATCAATATCAGGGTCTAGTGCTGTATATTATAAAGACATTTCAGAGGGCTGGATCTCATCAATATCAGGGTCTAGTGCTGTATATTATAAAGACATTTCAGAGGGCTGGATCTCATCAATATCAGGGTCTAGTGCTGTATATTATAAAGACATTTCAGAGGGCTGGATCTCATCAATATCAGGGTCTAGTGCTGTATATTATAAAGACATTTCAGAGGGCTGGATCTCATCAATATCAGGGTCTAGTGCTGTATATTATAAAGACATTTCAGAGGGCTGGATCTCATCAATATCAGGGTCTAGTGCTGTATATTATAAAGACATTTCAGAGGGCTGGATCTCATCAATATCAGGGTCTAGTGCTGTATATTATAAAGACATTTCAGAGGGCTGGATCTCATCAATATCAGGGTCTAGTGCTGTATATTATAAAGACATTTCAGAGGGCTGGATCTCATCAATATCAGGGTCTAGTGCTGTATATTATAAAGACATTTCAGAGGGCTGGATCTCATCAATATCAGGGTCTAGTGCTGTATATTATAAAGACATTTCAGAGGGCTGGATCTCATCAATATCAGGGTCTAGTGCTGTATATTATAAAGACATTTCAGAGGGCTGGATCTCATCAATATCAGGGTCTAGTGCTGTATATTATAAAGACATTTCAGAGGGCTGGATCTCATCAATATCAGGGTCTAGTGCTGTATATTATAAAGACATTTCAGAGGGCTGGATCTCATCAATATCAGGGTCTAGTGCTGTATATTATAAAGACATTTCAGAGGGCTGGATCTCATCAATATCAGGGTCTAGTGCTGTATATTATAAAGACATTTCAGAGGGCTGGATCTCATCAATATCAGGGTCTAGTGCTGTGTATTATAAAGACATTTCAGAGGGCTGGATCTCATCAATATCAGGGTCTAGTGCTGTATATTATAAAGACATTTCAGAGGGCTGGATCTCATCAATATCAGGGTCTAGTGCTGTATATTATAAAGACATTTCAGAGGGCTGGATCTCATCAATATCAGGGTCTAGTGCTGTATATTATAAAGACATTTCAGAGGGCTGGATCTCATCAATATCAGGGTCTAGTGCTGTATATTATAAAGACATTTCAGAGGGCTGGATCTCATCAATATCAGGGTCTAGTGCTGTATATTATAAAGACATTTCAGAGGGCTGGATCTCATCAATATCAGGGTCTAGTGCTGTATATTATAAAGACATTTCAGAGGGCTGGATCTCATCAATATCAGGGTCTAGTGCTGTATATTATAAAGACATTTCAGAGGGCTGGATCTCATCAATATCAGGGTCTAGTGCTGTATATTATAAAGACATTTCAGAGGGCTGGATCTCATCAATATCAGGGTCTAGTGCTGTATATTATAAAGACATTTCAGAGGGCTGGATCTCATCAATATCAGGGTCTAGTGCTGTATATTATAAAGACATTTCAGAGGGCTGGATCTCATCAATATCAGGGTCTAGTGCTGTATATTATAAAGACATTTCAGAGGGCTGGATCTCATCAATATCAGGGTCTAGTGCTGTATATTATAAAGACATTTCAGAGGGCTGGATCTCATCAATATCAGGGTCTAGTGCTGTATATTATAAAGACATTTCAGAGGGCTGGATCTCATCAATATCAGGGTCTAGTGCTGTATATTATAAAGACATTTCAGAGGGCTGGATCTCATCAATATCAGGGTCTAGTGCTGTATATTATAAAGACATTTCAGAGGGCTGGATCTCATCAATATCAGGGTCTAGTGCTGTATATTATAAAGACATTTCAGAGGGCTGGATCTCATCAATATCAGGGTCTAGTGCTGTATATTATAAAGACATTTCAGAGGGCTGGATCTCATCAATATCAGGGTCTAGTGCTGTATATTATAAAGACATTTCAGAGGGCTGGATCTCATCAATATCAGGGTCTAGTGCTGTATATTATAAAGACATTTCAGAGGGCTGGATCTCATCAATATCAGGGTCTAGTGCTGTATATTATAAAGACATTTCAGAGGGCTGGATCTCATCAATATCAGGGTCTAGTGCTGTATATTATAAAGACATTTCAGAGGGCTGGATCTCATCAATATCAGGGTCTAGTGCTGTATATTATAAAGACATTTCAGAGGGCTGGATCTCATCAATATCAGGGTCTAGTGCTGTATATTATAAAGACATTTCAGAGGGCTGGATCTCATCAATATCAGGGTCTAGTGCTGTATATTATAAAGACATTTCAGAGGGCTGGATCTCATCAATATCAGGGTCTAGTGCTGTATATTATAAAGACATTTCAGAGGGCTGGATCTCATCAATATCAGGGTCTAGTGCTGTATATTATAAAGACATTTCAGAGGGCTGGATCTCATCAATATCAGGGTCTAGTGCTGTATATTATAAAGACATTTCAGAGGGCTGGATCTCATCAATATCAGGGTCTAGTGCTGTATATTATAAAGACATTTCAGAGGGCTGGATCTCATCAATATCAGGGTCTAGTGCTGTATATTATAAAGACATTTCAGAGGGCTGGATCTCATCAATATCAGGGTCTAGTGCTGTATATTATAAAGACATTTCAGAGGGCTGGATCTCATCAATATCAGGGTCTAGTGCTGTATATTATAAAGACATTTCAGAGGGCTGGATCTCATCAATATCAGGGTCTAGTGCTGTATATTATAAAGACATTTCAGAGGGCTGGATCTCATCAATATCAGGGTCTAGTGCTGTATATTATAAAGACATTTCAGAGGGCTGGATCTCATCAATATCAGGGTCTAGTGCTGTATATTATAAAGACATTTCAGAGGGCTGGATCTCATCAATATCAGGGTCTAGTGCTGTATATTATAAAGACATTTCAGAGGGCTGGATCTCATCAATATCAGGGTCTAGTGCTGTATATTATAAAGACATTTCAGAGGGCTGGATCTCATCAATATCAGGGTCTAGTGCTGTATATTATAAAGACATTTCAGAGGGCTGGATCTCATCAATATCAGGGTCTAGTGCTGTATATTATAAAGACATTTCAGAGGGCTGGATCTCATCAATATCAGGGTCTAGTGCTGTATATTATAAAGACATTTCAGAGGGCTGGATCTCATCAATATCAGGGTCTAGTGCTGTATATTATAAAGACATTTCAGAGGGCTGGATCTCATCAATATCAGGGTCTAGTGCTGTATATTATAAAGACATTTCAGAGGGCTGGATCTCATCAATATCAGGGTCTAGTGCTGTATATTATAAAGACATTTCAGAGGGCTGGATCTCATCAATATCAGGGTCTAGTGCTGTATATTATAAAGACATTTCAGAGGGCTGGATCTCATCAATATCAGGGTCTAGTGCTGTATATTATAAAGACATTTCAGAGGGCTGGATCTCATCAATATCAGGGTCTAGTGCTGTATATTATAAAGACATTTCAGAGGGCTGGATCTCATCAATATCAGGGTCTAGTGCTGTATATTATAAAGACATTTCAGAGGGCTGGATCTCATCAATATCAGGGTCTAGTGCTGTATATTATAAAGACATTTCAGAGGGCTGGATCTCATCAATATCAGGGTCTAGTGCTGTATATTATAAAGACATTTCAGAGGGCTGGATCTCATCAATATCAGGGTCTAGTGCTGTATATTATAAAGACATTTCAGAGGGCTGGATCTCATCAATATCAGGGTCTAGTGCTGTATATTATAAAGACATTTCAGAGGGCTGGATCTCATCAATATCAGGGTCTAGTTTCAGCTGTCTCATATATATAAATTATAAAGACATTTCAGAGGGCTGGATCTCATCAATATCAGGGTCTAGTGCTGTATATTATAAAGACATTTCAGAGGGCTGGATCTCATCAATATCAGGGTCTAGTGCTGTATATTATAAAGACATTTCAGAGGGCTGGATCTCATCAATATCAGGGTCTAGTGCTGTATATTATAAAGACATTTCAGAGGGCTGGATCTCATCAATATCAGGGTCTAGTGCTGTATATTATAAAGACATTTCAGAGGGCTGGATCTCATCAATATCAGGGTCTAGTGCTGTATATTATAAAGACATTTCAGAGGGCTGGATCTCATCAATATCAGGGTCTAGTGCTGTATATTATAAAGACATTTCAGAGGGCTGGATCTCATCAATATCAGGGTCTAGTGCTGTATATTATAAAGACATTTCAGAGGGCTGGATCTCATCAATATCAGGGTCTAGTGCTGTATATTATAAAGACATTTCAGAGGGCTGGATCTCATCAATATCAGGGTCTAGTGCTGTATATTATAAAGACATTTCAGAGGGCTGGATCTCATCAATATCAGGGTCTAGTGCTGTATATTATAAAGACATTTCAGAGGGCTGGATCTCATCAATATCAGGGTCTAGTGCTGTATATTATAAAGACATTTCAGAGGGCTGGATCTCATCAATATCAGGGTCTAGTGCTGTATATTATAAAGACATTTCAGAGGGCTGGATCTCATCAATATCAGGGTCTAGTGCTGTATATTATAAAGACATTTCAGAGGGCTGGATCTCATCAATATCAGGGTCTAGTGCTGTATATTATAAAGACATTTCAGAGGGCTGGATCTCATCAATATCAGGGTCTAGTGCTGTATATTATAAAGACATTTCAGAGGGCTGGATCTCATCAATATCAGGGTCTAGTGCTGTATATTATAAAGACATTTCAGAGGGCTGGATCTCATCAATATCAGGGTCTAGTGCTGTATATTATAAAGACATTTCAGAGGGCTGGATCTCATCAATATCAGGGTCTAGTGCTGTATATTATAAAGACATTTCAGAGGGCTGGATCTCATCAATATCAGGGTCTAGTGCTGTATATTATAAAGACATTTCAGAGGGCTGGATCTCATCAATATCAGGGTCTAGTGCTGTATATTATAAAGACATTTCAGAGGGCTGGATCTCATCAATATCAGGGTCTAGTGCTGTATATTATAAAGACATTTCAGAGGGCTGGATCTCATCAATATCAGGGTCTAGTGCTGTATATTATAAAGACATTTCAGAGGGCTGGATCTCATCAATATCAGGGTCTAGTGCTGTATATTATAAAGACATTTCAGAGGGCTGGATCGCATCAATATCAGGGTCTAGTGCTGTATATTATAAAGACATTTCAGAGGGCTGGATCTCATCAATATCAGGGTCTAGTGCTGTATATTATAAAGACATTTCAGAGGGCTGGATCTCATCAATATCAGGGTCTAGTGCTGTATATTATAAAGACATTTCAGAGGGCTGGATCTCATCAATATCAGGGTCTAGTGCTGTATATTATAAAGACATTTCAGAGGGCTGGATCTCATCAATATCAGGGTCTAGTGCTGTATATTATAAAGACATTTCAGAGGGCTGGATCTCATCAATATCAGGGTCTAGTGCTGTATATTATAAAGACATTTCAGAGGGCTGGATCTCATCAATATCAGGGTCTAGTGCTGTATATTATAAAGACATTTCAGAGGGCTGGATCTCATCAATATCAGGGTCTAGTGCTGTATATTATAAAGACATTTCAGAGGGCTGGATCTCATCAATATCAGGGTCTAGTGCTGTATATTATAAAGACATTTCAGAGGGCTGGATCTCATCAATATCAGGGTCTAGTGCTGTGTATTATAAAGACATTTCAGAGGGCTGGATCTCATCAATATCAGGGTCTAGTGCTGTGTATTATAAAGACATTTCAGAGGGCTGGATCTCATCAATATCAGGGTCTAGTGCTGTATATTATAAAGACATTTCAGAGGGCTGGATCGCATCAATATTGCTGTGTATTATAAAGACATTTCAGAGGGCTGTGTCTCATCAATATCAGGGTCTAGCGCTGTATATTATAAAGACATTTCAGAGGGCTGGATCTCATCAATATCAGGGTCTAGTGCTGTATATTATAAAGACATTTCAGAGGGCTGGATCTCATCAATATCAGGGTCTAGTGCTGTATATTATAAAGACATTTCAGAGGGCTGGATCTCATCAATATCATGGTCTAGTGCTGTGTATTATAAAGACTTTTCAGAGGGCTGTGTCTCATCAATATCATGGTCTAGTGCTGTGTATTATAAAGACATTTCAGAGGGCTGTGTCTCATCAATATCATGGTCTAGTGCTGTTTATTATAAAGACATTTCAGAGGGCTGTGTCTCATCAATATCAGGGTCTAGCGCTGTATATTATAAAGACATTTCAGAGGGCTGTGTCTCATCAATATCAGGGTCTAGTGCTGTGTATTATAAAGACATTTCAGAGGGCTGGATCTCATCAATATCAGGGTCTAGTGCTGTATATTATAAAGACATTTCAGAGGGCTGGGTCTCATCAATATCAGGGTCTAGTGCTGTGTATTATAAAGACATTTCAGAGGGCTGTGTCTCATCAATATCAGGGTCTAGTGCTGTATATTATAAAGACATTTCAGAGGGCTGGATCTCATCAATATCAGGGTCTAGTGCTGTATATTATAAAGACATTTCAGAGGGCTGTGTCTCATCAATATCAGGGTCTAGTGCTGTATATTATAAAGACATTTCAGAGGGCTGTGTCTCATCAATATCAGGGTCTAGTGCTGTATATTATAAAGACATTTCAGAGGGCTGGATCTCATCAATATCAGGGTCTAGCGCTGTATATTATAAAGACATTTCAGAGGGCTGGATCTCATCAATATCAGGGTCTAGTGCTGTATATTATAAAGACATTTCAGAGGGCTGGATCTCATCAATATCAGGGTCTAGCGCTGTATATTATAAAGACATTTCAGAGGGCTGGGTCTCATCAATATCAGGGTCTAGTGCTGTATATTATAAAGACATTTCAGAGGGCTGGATCTCATCAATATCAGGGTCTAGCGCTGTATATTATAAAGACATTTCAGAGGGCTGGATCTCATCAATATCAGGGTCTAGTGCTGTATATTATAAAGACATTTCAGAGGGCTGGATCTCATCAATATCAGGGTCTAGTGCTGTATATTATAAAGACATTTCAGAGGGCTGTGTCTGCATCAATATCAGGGTCTAGTGCTGTATATTATAAAGACATTTCAGAGGGCTGTGATCTCATCAATATCAGGGTCTAGTGCTGTATATTATAAAGACATTTCAGAGGGCTGGATCTCATCAATATCAGGGTCTAGTGCTGTATATTATAAAGACATTTCAGAGGGCTGGATCTCATCAATATCAGGGTCTAGTGCTGTATATTATAAAGACATTTCAGAGGGCTGTGTCTCAACAATATCAGGGTCTAGCGCTGTATATTATAAAGACATTTCAGAGGGCTGGATCTCATCAATATCAGGGTCTAGCGCTGTATATTATAAAGACATTTCAGAGGGCTGTATCTCTGTTAATTCTAAGAATATTTTTATTATTATAAATTATTAAGAGACTATTCTTTTATTTTTATATTATTATTTTATATTAGTATTATTATTATTATTATTATTTCCAGGCCTCCTTTAACGCGTGGAAGAACAGCCGAGGCGGTTTTAAATCGCGACCGGACCCCGTCGCCGATACACCGCGACAGGGAACCCGGCGGGAACGAATAAAGAGTTTAAATATAATTTTTTTAATCTATATATATATGTTTAAATTTTGTTTACTTACGCGAATCTGCAAACCGCAGGGAAAGAAACTTCAGCGCTGCAGGCCCGCCGCCACCGAGCCGCTCGCCATTGGCTCAGCGCCGTGTCCGTCAACGCCCCCCAGACCCCGGTCCTCGCTTCCTATTGGACCAGCCGCGGCCGCGATGGCAATCCCGGGTTGGGATTGGGTTTGCTTGCTGTCGATCAGGAGGATTGGGCCGCCCTCATCCCCCCCCCTCCTCCCCGCTCTAATCCAGCGACAGCAGTTACTAGGCAACAAAACTTTATTGACAATCTTAAACTTG
>NW_024474011.1:7500-10462 GCF_017654505.1 Polyodon spathula | reverse complement strand
TCCCATCCTCCCTCCATCCCATCAGAGAGAGAGAGAGAGGAGAGGAGAGACGGAGCTGCACTGTGGTGTGACTGGAAACCTAATCAGCCTACAAAGACCAAATTATTTTGCTTCTGTGAGAAAGACAGAGCGGGAGGGAGAGAGAAAGGGGGAGCGACAGAGCGGGAGAGAGGGGGAGGGAGAGAGAAAGGGGGAGCGACGGAGAGCGAGGGGGAGGGGGGAGTGTAACTGTTTACTGTTCTTTACGTTGCTTCATTGTCGTGGGAAACGGTTCACATGTAAAGATTTAAAACAGCTTATAGGAAGATAGGAGCTGTGCATAGAAATGCGAATATTATAGAGAGACACACACTGAGAGAGATACGCACTGAGAGAGACACGCACCGAGACACGCACTGAGAGAGACATTGAGAGAGATACGCACTGAGAGAGACATTGAGAGAGATACGCACTGAGAGAGACATTGAGAGAGCAGAGAGAGACACTACGCACTGAGAGAGACATTGAGAGAGATACGCACTGAGAGAGATACACTGAGAGAGACATACACTGAGAGAGACACGCACTGAGAGAGACATTGAGAGAGATACGCACTGAGAGAGATACACACAGAGAGCTACACTGAGAGAGACACGCACTGAGAGAGACATTGAGAGAGATACGCACTGAGAGAGACATTGAGAGAGATACACACAGAGAGCGACACACTGAGAGAGACATTGAGAGAGACACGCACTGAGAGAGACATTGAGAGAGATACGCACTGAGAGAGATACACACAGAGAGATACACTGAGAGAGACACGCACTGAGAGAGACATTGAGAGAGATACGCACTGAGAGAGACACTGAGAGAGACACGCACTGAGAGAGACACAGAGAGACATTGAGAGAGATACACACACACTGAGAGAGACATTGAGAGAGACACACAGCACACAGATACACACACAGCTCTGACACACACTGACAGACACAGCACTGAGAGAGATACAGTGTCACTGATAATGAGAGACACACACACACACAGTGTCACTGATATGACAGAGAGAGAGAGACACACACACACACACACAGTGTCACTGATAATGAGAGAGGAGACACACACACACACAGTGTCACTGATAATGAGAGAGGAGACACACACACACACACAGTGTCACTGATAAATTAGAGAGGAGAGACACACACCACACAGTGTACCACTGATAATGAGAGAGGAAGACAACACACACCACACAGTCACTATGCAGCTCTGATACTTCTGAGACTCGAGTGAGACACACACACACACACACATCACACACACTGTCACTGATCCTCTGAGTGGGTGTGGTGTGTCAGGATAACTAAGAGGAGACCACTCACACAGTGTGGTTTGTTGTGTGACGCACACAGTGACTTAATGAGAGAGGAGGACACACACACACACACACACACACACAGTGTCACTGATAATGAGAGAGGAGACACACACACACACACACAGTGTCACTGATAACGAGAGAGGAGACACACACACACACACACACACACACAGTCATACTGTCACTGATAACGAGAGAGGAGTGTCATCACCACACAACACACCCACACACACCAGTGTCAGTGTCACTTTAAAGACACCACAGACACACACACACACACAAACACAAAACACAGACTGTGTGTAGTTGTCACTGACACACACAGGTCACTGATAAGAGAGACACACACACACGTGCACACACCAGACACACACACACACACACACACACAGTACTCACACTCTCTCCCACAGTTTGTGTGGGTGATACACACCTAACTCACTGTGTCACTGATAACGAGAGTGTACACACCATACCACAAACGAGACAGACACACACACACACACACAGTGTCACTGATAACGAGAGAGGAGACACACACACACACACGAGAGAGAGAGAGACACACACACACACACACAGTGTCACTGATAACGAGAGAGGAGACACACACACACACACACACACACACACACAGTGTCACTGATAAACAGAGAGACACACACACACACACACACACACAGTGTCACTGATAACGAGAGAGGAGACACACACACACACACACAGTGTCAGAAGATAACGAGAGAGGACACACACACACACACACACACAGTGTCACTGATAACGAGAGAGGAGACACACACACACACACACACAGAGGAGACACACACACACACACACCGGAACGACTACGACTCCAAGTACGCACACACACACGTGTCACTGATACGAGATTGTGTGACACTGCACACACACACACACACAGTGTCACTGATAACGAGAGGAGACACACACACACACACACACACAGTGTCACTGATAACGAGAGAGAGAGGACACACACACACACACAGTGTCACTGATAACGAGAGAGGAGACACACACACACACACACACAGTGTCACTGATAACGAGAGAGGAGAGACACACACACACACACACAGTGTCACTGATAACGAGAGAGGAGCACACACACACACACACACACAGTGTCACTGATAACGAGAGAGGAGACACACACACACACACACAGTGTCACTGATAACGAGAGAGGAGACACACACACACACACCCAGTTTTCACCGATAACGACGTAATAAGGGTCTATTTCCTCACAATCACACACAGTTGTCACTTGATAACTCTCCTCTGACACACACACACCACACACACACAGTGTCACTGTGATGCACACCAAATCTCCCTGCAACAGTGTCAGAGAGGAAGACACACACACTGTTGGTGTGTCAAAGTGTCACACACATTTGCACTCACACTCATGCTGTCTCGTGGTGTGTGTAACGAGAGAGGAGACCACACACACACACACACAGTGTCACTGAAACGAGAGAGGAGACCGCACACACACACACAGTTTCACTGATAAGAGAGAGTCAGTCACAGACACACACGTGTCACTCGATAATAACACAGACA
>NW_024474011.1:0-2500 GCF_017654505.1 Polyodon spathula | reverse complement strand
TGTGTCTCTGTGTGTA
The DNA here is from genome assembly GCF_017654505.1 of Polyodon spathula. Classification (NCBI taxonomy): domain Eukaryota; kingdom Metazoa; phylum Chordata; class Actinopteri; order Acipenseriformes; family Polyodontidae; genus Polyodon; species Polyodon spathula. The sequence continues at coordinate 2,484 of NW_024474011.1, read as the reverse complement.
TAGTGATCTCCACTGTGCTGGTCCTTGCTGAGTCGGGTGTGTGTGTGTCTCTCTGTGTGTATAGTGACTCACACTGTGAACTGACTCCCACACACACAGATACACAACTTCACTGAGGTGTATCACGACCATTTGCTGAGTCGGGGGTGTGTGTGTGTCTCTGTGTGTATAGTGATCTCCACTGTGCTGGTCCTTGCTGAGTCGGGTGTGTGTGTGTCTCTGTGTGTATAGTGATCTCCACTGTGCTGGTCCTTGCTGAGTCGGGGGTGTGTGTGTGTCTCTGTGTGTATAGTGATCTCCACTGTGCTGGTCCTTGCTGAGTCGGGGGTGTGTGTGTGTCTCTGTGTGTATAGTGATCTCCACTGTGCTGGTCCTTGCTGAGTCGGGGGTGTGTGTGTGTCTCTGTGTGTATAGTGATCTCCACTGTGCTGGTCCTTGCTGAGTCGGGGGTGTGTGTGTGTCTCTGTGTGTATAGTGATCTCCACTGTGCTGGTCCTTGCTGAGTCGGGGGTGTGTGTGTGTCTCTGTGTGTATAGTGATCTCCACTGTGCTGGTCCTTGCTGAGTCGGGGGTGTGTGTGTCTCTGTGTGTATAGTGATCTCCACTGTGCTGGACCTTGCTGAGTCGGGGTGTGTGTGTGTCTCTGTGTGTATAGTGATCTCCACTGTGCTGGACCTTGCTGAGTCGGGTGTGTGTGTGTCTCTGTGTGTATAGTGATCTCCACTGTGCTGGTCCTTGCTGAGTCGGGGGTGTGTGTGTGTCTCTGTGTGTATAGTGATCTCCACTGTGCTGGTCCTTGCTGAGTCGGGGGTGTGTGTGTGTCTCTGTGTGTATAGTGATCTCCACTGTGCTGGTCCTTGCTGAGTCGGGGGTGTGTGTGTGTCTCTGTGTGTATAGTGATCTCCACTGTGCTGGTCCTTGCTGAGTCGGGGGGTGTGTGTGTGTCTCTGTGTGTATAGTGATCTCCACTGTGCTGGTCCTTGCTGAGTCGGGGGTGTGTGTGTGTCTCTGTGTGTATAGTGATCTCCACTGTGCTGGTCCTTGCTGAGTCGGGGGTGTGTGTGTGTCTCTGTGTGTATAGTGATCTCCACTGTGCTGGTCCTTGCTGAGTCGGGGGGTGTGTGTGTGTCTCTGTGTGTATAGTGATCTCCACTGTGCTGGTCCTTGCTGAGTCGGGGGTGTGTGTGTGTCTCTGTGTGTATAGTGATCTCCACTGTGCTGGTCCTTGCTGAGTCGGGGGTGTGTGTGTGTCTCTGTGTGTATAGTGATCTCCACTGTGCTGGTCCTTGCTGAGTCGGGGGTGTGTGTGTGTCTCTGTGTGTATAGTGATCTCCACTGTGCTGGTCCTTGCTGAGTCGGGGGTGTGTGTGTGTCTCTGTGTGTATAGTGATCTCCACTGTGCTGGTCCTTGCTGAGTCGGGTTCGAGGAGCTGCACTCGGCTATGATGGTAATTGATGGATCAGCGGGCTGGTGTTTGCACTGCGGTCGCAGCGCGGGGCTGAATCGAGGCACAGCGATGGAGAGAGAATTGTTATTTGTTCTTCCCCAGAATTAAAAGGTATCCATCTCATCTATCTATCTATCTATCTATCTCTATCTAGTCTAACCACTCTATCTATCTATCTATCTATCTATCTATATCTATCTATGTTAGTATATATCTATTGATAGGCTAGATTAGATATCCATATATCGAATATATCTATAGATATAGTATAGTATAGCCTATCTATCTATCTATCTATCTATATGTATATAGAGATAGATAGATTAGATATATAGCTCTATCGATAGTATATAGCTCTATCTATCTATCTATATCTATACTCTATCTATCTATCTATCTATAGTATATATCTCTATCTATCTATCTATCTATAGTATATATCTCTATCTATCTATCTATAGTATATATCTCTATCTATCTATCTATCTATAGTATATATCTCTATCTATCTATCTATCTATAGTATATATCTCTATCTATCTATCTATCTATAGTATATATCTCTATCTATCTATCGATCAATCTATCTATCTATCTATCTATCTATCTATATATATCTATCTATCTATCTATCTATCTATATATATATCTATCTAACTATCTATCTATAGTATATATCTCTATCTATCTATCTATCTATAGTTATATGGTCATCCTTATAGTATAGATCCCTCCATCGATCTACTATCTGTTAATTTATACTCTCTCTCTCTCCTCATCCTCTCTTTCCCTCTCTCTCTCTCTCTCTCGCTATGATATCTATCCTATATATATATACTATGTTATATGTTATTTATATAGTATTAGTTTTATTATTATATATAATAAGCAATGTTCTGCAAGAATAGACATATTTGTGTGTGTGTTGTGTGTGTGTATGTGTGTGTGTGTGTATAGTGTGTCAGTGTGTGTATAGTGTGTGTGTGTTTGTATATTACACTGTGTAACACAGTTTTTGTTCCTGGGTATTAAGGGT
>NW_024474010.1:0-4456 GCF_017654505.1 Polyodon spathula | reverse complement strand
GGTAAGGTGTGGTAACCGCTTGCCGAACTCCTCCAAGTTTGCCCACTCACCCTCAGCAAAGATGGCCGGTTGAATCCAAATATCCTTCCCACAATGCACCAGCTCTGTGGGCAACAGTCTGACTGAGTGCTCCCCATGGTGCTAATGCTCTGATAGTATGGTTACGTACATTAATGTTACAGTAAACCTTGTCCATTCCAGAATTGTAAAACTACACCTAAAAACAAGGTTTAATTGATTTAATAATGATTTCATAGAGAAAAGTGTAAGGTACTGCATGCAGGCAATAAAAATGTGCATTATAAATACCATATGGGAGATACTGAAATTGAAGAAGGAATCTATGAAAAAGACCTAGGAGTTTATGTTGACTCTGAAATGTCTTCATCTAGACAATGTGGGGAAGCTATAAAAAAGGCCAACAAGATGCTCGGATATATTATGAAAAGCGTTGAATTTAAATCAAGGGAAATAATGTTAAAACTGTACAATGCATTAGTAAGACCTCATCTTGAATATTGTGTTCAGTTCTGCTCACCTCGCTACAAAAAAGATATTGCTGCTCTGGAAAGAGTGCAAAGAAGAGCAACCAGAATTATTCCCGGTTTAAAAGGCATGTCATATGCAGACAGGCTAAAAGAATTGAATCTATTCAGTCTTGAACAAAGAAGACGACGCGGCGACCTAATTCAAGCATTCAAAATTCTAAAAGGTATTGACAAAACCCTCTCTAAAACATTTGAGAAGGTTTTGTGCATTGCATGCTTGCTTTGATTAATAAAAGAAGGCTTTAAAAGAGAACATTCCTATTGTTTTGTTGTTAATATTGGTTATTGTTTGATACCCACGGTGTAGAATCATGGAATACCAAAAGAATTTCCACAACACTGAAAACCTCATCTCCATGTGCTCCTACTAGCCGAATTCGAGAGAAGCATAAGAAACTAGACAAAACACCTTTCAAACCCCCTGCAAATTTAGCAGATGTATTTAGCAGAGGGAAAATGTATCATAATCTGTTACGTTTTATAAAATGTTTTATAAATGTATAATAGACGCTTAATAACTGTGTTATAGAGTGTTAATAAAGCATTGTAGATGGTTTATAACCATGCAATAGCCATAGACAGAATTATGATGAAATATCCCAAAGTAGAACAGGTGGCTAAAAACTGTCCCCTTTACAAAAACTGTAATTCTGTCTGTGGCTATTGCATGGTTATAAACCATCTATAACGCTTCATTAACACTCTATAACACAGTTATTAAGCATCTATTATACATTCATACAACGTGTTTAAAACATTGATAAGCAGCAGCTTAATATAAAGGGTTACTGTCACAAAGACGGCCGGAGTGGGTGGCGTCAGACCAGAAGCAGGGAAATAAACAGAGAGAGAGGTGGAGTTTGGTGGAGCTGAGCGAATGGTCTCGCTCAGCATTTAATGAGTGAACAGACACAGAAAATAAAGTTTGGTGGAGCAAACAAATGGTTCAACAATAAACAAACACAGACGCACAGCATGCCAAAATGAGTGAACAGACACGGCACAACAAAAAAACAGAAAACAAAACGGTTGGATACAAACAAACACGGTGAGCACGGCACATTTAAACAGACTAACAAAACAGACGATACAGACAAACACGGTGAGCAGATATTTATCTACTATTATTATTATTATTATTATTATGATTATTTTTACCTCCGTCTCCTATCCCGTTCTCCACTCACCGAACACCCAACCGCGAGTATGTGACAACGTGCATCTATATATACTGTTGTGCTGGGATTCAATTACCAATTAATTATTCACTTGAATCCCAGCACGTGAATTAATAAAGTGCAATCCCCCGTGCTCACATATACATTTTAAACACTCGTGTTACACAGACCCGTTTATATCCCTTGTACCAATGTCTATACACCAACATTTAAACACACCACACGCAACACATAACAGATAATATACACAGGGGCGGGCACTTTGTCACAGTTACCCATAATCTTTTATACAGTACAGTGTACCTAATTAGATTTTTTATACTACCTGTTTTTCTCACTGCTTTAAGAATTAAAATGACTTTTTAAAAGTATTTTGATGTATTCATTTAAAGGGGTATTGTATCATTTTATCTTTTACTATTTCTCTAAATTGTTTTGTAAATTATTGTTATTATTTCTTTTTAATCTGTAAAGCGCTTTGAGGTGATTTATTATGAAACACCCTATATAAGAAATAAAGATTGATTGATTGATTGACTGATTGCTTGCAGTTGTAAGAGTTGAAACTATAAGGGCCCATTGAAAAGCATTGGATATCTGCATAGTCGCAGCGAAAACATTTAATCTATTTGGAGCATTCAGATGGGTTAATAAACTCACCAGTTATGTTTAATATCACTTTATCACTGAGCTGTGAGGAGAGTGGCTCATCTCCTCTTTGTCCTCGACACCAGTACTGGCCCTGGTCAGATACAGCAGCTGCAGTGATGGTGTAGCTGTCATCAGTTATACTGCGGCCAGCAGTCTGGAGCACTGGAGTGTCCTCACTGTCTTTGAACCAGAGATATTTCCAGCCAGCAGAACCCCCCTGAACCCCACACCTCAGAGTGACTGCCTCCCCGGTGAATATCTCTGGGAGTGGAGGCTCCAGGGTGAGTGTAGTCTGGGGCAGCGCTGGAGAAATATAAAGATGATTTAATTGCAGTGTTCCCTGCCATTTAGATAAAGATAAATAAATAAAAGGAAATTAATATAAAGAGAAAGGGGGTCTTTAATGATAAACTTAATTTGCTCTTTAAAATAATATTAATTAAAAGCAGTAAATAATCAGTCAAATAACTTTGTTTCTGCATCATATCTATTTTAATTTAAAGGAAATAGAGCTACAAAGTAATCTTCTTTTGGTCTAATACTGAGACTTTTTAATTTTATCTACGGCTGGCTGCCATCTTTCTTACAGGCTCAGTTCAGTCACTCACGTGATACTTGTATCCTGACAGCACTGCTGTATTGTGAGTAAAACGGTTTGCTCCCCCTTTCAGCTCGACACCAGTACTCTCCACTGTGGGACACAGCAGCAGCTCTGATTGTGTATCCGGCTCCAGTTCCACTGCTGCTGTCAGTCTGGTACACTGGAGTACTGGACTGACTGTCTTTATACCAGAGATATCTCCAGCCATCAAAACCCTACAGTTCAGGGTCACTGAGTCTCCTTCGAATATCTCTCCTGCAGGCTCCTGGGACAGTACAGACTTCGGAGTGTACACTGAAATAAAGGAGACAACAGCTTTAGGTGCACATTTCCATCTTTCATTCAAAAAAAACTTGACCCTCTAGACTCTGTAACTGTGCATTTTAAACCACTTGTTATTATGTAACTATTGTAGACACTTTACATGTGCATGTGTATCCCAGAGGGACATGGAATACCTTCCCAGTGTGTGTTTGTGAAAGGATAGAGGGAGACAGAGAGGGGGTACTCAGTCTCACTGATGAGAAGGCAGGAACAGTTCAGTGTAGATTGAGGAATCCTCTCAGTGTGTGAAGGTGACAGAAATGGAATGGAGGGGCAGACAGCACTCACACCGATGAGAAGGAAAGAAGGGCGGAGGAGAGGAGGAAACAGGGGAACTCTCTCAGTGTGTTTGTGGTGAAAATGCAGGGAGAAAGAGAGGAGGCAGGAGCACACAGCACTCAGGTAGGAAGACAGTAGGGAGACAAAGCGCCCCGTCTGGAGTCTACAATAGATGAGAGGATCAAATTGTTAGAATTCAGAGTGTTTGAAATGAGTTACCTGATACTGTCAGTGTGAGAGCATTGCTTGTTTTAGAGTACGATGGGTTACCGCTCCTTTCACCTTTACAGGTATATTCCCCACTGTGGTATCTAGTAGCAGAGCTAATTGTGTATCTATCACCATCTCTTCTGTTGTAGGAATCCTGGTATACTGGAACTTGCCTCCCAGCTTTGTACCATGTGAATGTCCAGCCAGTGTAATGCCCCGGAACCCGACATCTCAGTGTAACATTATCTGATTCGTATAGCTGTGTCCATGGAGGCTCCTGGGTCAGCACAGGCTGGGGACGTTCTGTAGAGGCAGAAGATCAGAGAAGATCAGACAGCACTCAGCACTCCTCTCCCTCTCCTGTTTGTATCCTGTATTATTCCTCAAGGAAATACAATACGGTAAGAATCTATCTGTTAAATAAACCCAGGAAACTAGAAATAGAAGTTTGTGAACAAAAAGCAATCATCTCAAGGAATGTGTGAGGGAGTTGCTAATCTCTACACTCAGTAAAACCACGAGCGCTAACATTGCTGTTTCATCACAGTCTACCAGGGCTGGCACTGCTTAAAAGAGAGTGACCAGCAGCTACAAGGATTGAAAGGGACTCCACTGCTTTACTGGTGCTTTTAATATTTAAATGCACATTAAAACCATTTATAACA
>NW_024474009.1:0-2816 GCF_017654505.1 Polyodon spathula | reverse complement strand
TACTGTGACAAAAACTTTATAAAACTGCACTTACCTTTAAGAGTGGTGAAATGAGTTGGAGTCGTTGCCGGGAGACCTACGAAAATAAAAACATAACAGTTAGAGGAATCTTCGTAAGCAAAATGCGAATACACACACACACACACACACACACACACAGCTACATGGTGGTTTTAAGTTGAAACACAAAGTTTAAGTGTACAACGCAGCCACGCAAAAACACACCTCTCACTGTGGGCAGACTGGCAAGGATGGCACATCAAAACAGAACTATTAAAGCCTTGTTTAAAATGTGATGTGTTAGTCTATTAAGAAAACATTATTATCCCTGTGCTGCAATCATTTTTAAAATATATATTTTTTGAGGTGACAAAAATCCTGTATCATAGAGGCATCACTGGGTGAAGCACTGTTTCAAAACACAAGTGCATGCAAATTTTCCAAGCATGGATTATATTTCTGCCCAAATATCTAAAATGTCACATGAGCTCCTTCACTTGGGGCTGTGTTCACCCTGGAGCCTCTTCACTGGGGGCTGTGTTCACCCTGGAGCCCCTTCACTGGGGCTGTGAGAGCCCTTGAGCTATGTCATCCAGTTCCTATCCAGTTTTAAATAACTTTAGCATAACTGAGGCAGAAGTGTTAAAGGGACTAGGAGTTCTTAAAATAAACAAATCCCCTGGGCCGGATGAGATCCTCCCAGTAGTACTCAAAGAAATGAAAGAAGTAATTTACAAACCGCTAACCAAGATCATGCAGCAGTCTCTTGACACAGGGGTGGTACCGACAGACTGGAAAATTGCAAACGTAATACCGATCCACAAAAAGGGAAACAAAACTGAACCAGGTAACTACAGACCAGTAAGCCTGACTTCTATTATATGCAAACTTATGGAAACTATAATAAGATCCAAAATGGAAAATTACCTATATGGTAACAGGGTCCTGGGAGACAGTCAACATGGTTTTAGGAAAGGGAGATCGTGTCTAACTAACCTGCTTGATTTTTTTGAGGATGCAACATCGATAATGGATAATTGCAAAGCATATGACATGGTTTATTTAGATTTCCAGAAAGCTTTTGACAAAGTCCTGCACAAAAGATTAATTCTCAAACTGAACGCAGTAGGGATTCAAGGAAACACATGTACATGGATTAGGGAGTGGTTAACATGTAGAAAACAAAAAGTACTGATTAGAGGAGAAACCTCAGAATGGAGTGTGGTAACCAGCGGTGTACCACAGGGATCAGTATTAGGTCCTCTGCTATTCCTAATCTACATTAATGATTTAGATTCTGGTATAGTAAGCAAACTTGTTAAATTTGCAGACGACACAAAAATAGGAGGAGTGGCAAACACTGTTGCAGCAGCAAAGGTCATTCAAAATGATCTAGACAAGATTCAGAACTGGGCAGACACATGGCAAATGACATTTAATAGAGAAAAGTGTAAGGTACTGCACACAGGAAATAAAAATGTACATTATAAATATCATATGGGAGATACTGAAATTGGAGAAGGAATCTATGAAAAAGACCTAGGAGTTTTTTTTGTTCTGGTCACCTCGCTATCAAGGGAAGTAATCTTAAAAATGTACAATGCCACTAGGAAGCCAGACGTCACCTCATCTTGATATTGTGTTACAGTTCTGGTCACCGCACCCCCCACCCCCACCCTCGCTACAAAAAAGATATTGCTGCTCTAGAAAGAGTGCAAAGAAGAGCGACCAGAATTATTCCGGGCTTAAAAGGCATGTCATATGCAGACAGGCTAAAAGAATTGAATCTGTTCAGTCTTGAACAAAGAAGACTACGTGGCGACCTAATTCAAGCATTCAAAATTCTAAAAGGTATTGACAGTGTCGACCCAAGGGACTTTTTCAGCCTGAAAAAAGAAACAAGGACCAGGGGTCACCAATGGAGTTTAGACAAAGGGGCATTCAGAACAGAAAATAGGAGGCACTTTTTTACACAGAGAATTGTGAGGGTCTGGAATCAACTCCCCAGTAATGTTGTTGAAGCTGACACCCTGAGATCCTTCAAGAAGCTGCTTGATGAGATTTTGGGATCAATAAGCTACTAACAACCAAACGAGCAAGATGGGCCGAATGGCCTCCTCTCGTTTGTAAACTTTCTTAAGTTCTTATGTTCTTATGACTGCCCCCTATGCACCAGCACAGCCAGTATATATAGCCTTGGAGCCACTGCTACGGGAGCCTTTACACACCATAAAGTACGACAATGTAAATAAATACACAACTTAAAGCATTTGGAGTCACATTGATCTGCAAATTGCGGTCACACCTGGGAAAAGTTTGGAAACTGCTTGCCGAACTCCTCCAAGTTTACCCACCCACCCTCAGCAAAGATGGCCGGTTGAAGCCAAATATCCTTCCCACAATGCACCAGCTCTGTGGGCAACAGTCTGACTGAGTGCTCCCCATGGTGGTAATGCTCTGATAGTATGGTTACGTACTTTAATGTTACAGTAAACCTTGTCCATTCCAGAATTGTAAAACTACACCTAAAAACAAGGTTTAATTGATTTAATAATGATTTCATAGAGAAAAGTGTAAGGTACTGCATGCAGGCAATAAAAATGTGCATTATAAATACCATATGGGAGATACTGAAATTGAAGAAGGAATCTATGAAAAAGACCTAGGGGTTTATATTGACTATGAAATGTATTCATCTAGACATTGTGGGGAAGCTATAGAAAAGGCCAATAAGATGCTGGGATACGTTGTGAAAAGTGTTGAATTTAAATCAAGGGAAGGAATGTACATGGATTAGGGAGTGGTTAACATGTAGA
>NW_024474008.1:0-9969 GCF_017654505.1 Polyodon spathula | reverse complement strand
AAACAGAAAGTACTGATTAGAGGAAAAACCTCAGAATGGAGTGTGGTAACCAGTGGTGTACCACAGGGATCAGTATTAGGTCCTCTGCTATTCCTAATCTACATTAATGATTTAGATTCTGGTATAGTAAGCAAACTTGTTAAATTTGCAGACGACACAAAAGTAGGAGGAGTGGCAAACACTGTTGCAGCAGCAAAGGTCATTCAAAATGATCTAGACAAGATTCAGAACTGGGCAGACACATGGCAAATGACATTTAATAGAGAAAAGTGTAAGGTACTGCACGCAGGAAATAAAAATGTACATTATAAATATCATATGGGAGATACTGAAATTGGAGAAGGAATCTATGAAAAAGACCTAGGAGTTTTTGTTGACTCAGAAATGTCTTCATCTAGGCAATGTGGGGAAGCTATAAAAAAGGCTAACAAGATGCTCGGATACATTGTGAAAAGTGTTGAATTTAAATCAAGGGAAGTAATGTTAAAACTGTACAATGCACTTGTAAGACCTCATCTTGAATATTGTGTTCAGTTCTGGTCACCTCGCTATAAAAAAGATATTGCTGCTCTAGAAAGAGTGCAAAGAAGAGCGACCAGAATTATTCCGGGCTTAAAAGGCATGTCATATGCAGACAGGCTAAAAGAATTGAATCTGTTCAGTCTTGAACAAAGAAGACTACGTGGCGACCTAATTCAAGCATTCAAAATTCTAAAAGGTATTGACAGTGTCGACGCAAGGGACTTTTTCAGCCTGAAAAAAGAAACAAGGACCAGGGGTCACAAATGGAGTTTAGAAAAAGGGGCATTCAGAACAGAAAATAGGAGACACTTTTTTACACAGAGAATTGTGAGGGTCTGGAATCAACTCCCCAGTAATGTTGTTGAAGCTGACACCCTGGGATCCTTCAAGAAGCTGCTTGATGAGATTTTGGGATCAATAAGCTACTAACAACCAAACGAGCAAGATGGGCCGAATGGCCTCCTCTCGTTTGTAAACTTTCTTATGTTCTTATGTTCTTATGTTCTTATGTGTGGAGTAATTTCTTATGTTCTTATGTTCTTAATGTTAAAACTGTACAATGCACTAGTAAGACCTCGCCTTGAATATTGTGTTCAGTTCTGGTCACCGAGCTACAAAAAAGATATTGCTGCTTGTGATGAGTTTTGCTGCTTGTGAGTCAAAGGGACAGGATTTGACCATGGCAAAAGTCATCTTTTTGAGGGGCGGCACCTTGGTGAGGGGCGGAAGTACGAGTATGTAAATTCCAGCCACTGGAGTCAAGTGAAGGATAAGGACACGTGTCGGTTGGGGATTGGTGTTCCACTGACTACAGAGGCGGGACATTACATACTAAAGGGAACGTACTACTGTGTTCGGGGTTGGTCCGAAAGTAAAATAGGCGGAGAATAGGGCGGAGGGAGAAACAAAGAATTGAGTAGCGGGGTTTTTGAAAAACTTTAACTAATATTTCTTTTGTCTTTTTTTTTGTTTATGTCCGGGTCACCGGGAAGACGAATAAGGACGAGTTCTCACTACCTGTTTTTGGATTTTTCCTCCAGCACTCCCTCCCTCACGCCATTTTCTTTTGTTATTTATTTTCTTTTTGTGTGTGTAACATAGAAAAGAACGTAATAAATTATTTTATTTCTGTACACATAAATTACTGTCTGAACATTCCATTTAATACACTCTCGCCTCACAGGGACAGAGAATTGTAATCTGTTCCTTCACATTGGTTTGTGTATATAAATTGAGATGGACTGTGAGAGACCCCATTGCACATAAAAAATACCCGCAAGTGTTTTGTTTGTTTGTCTTGTAGTTGTCTTCTCTTTTCTTGTTCATTACTAGATGATTAAGACAGATCCCCATAAACAGAGTGGAGTGACCATGTAACCCATAAACAGAGTGGAGTGACCATGTAACCCATAAACAGAGTGGAGTGACCATGTAACCCATAAACAGAGTGGAGTGACCATGTAACCCATAAACAGAGTGGAGTGACCATGTAACCCATAAACAGAGTGGAGTGACCGATGTCAGCCCATAAACAGAGTGGAGTGACCATGTAACCCATAAACAGAGTGGAGTGACCATGTAACCCATAAACAGAGTGGAGTGACCATGTAACCCATAAACAGAGTGGGTGTGACCATGTAACCCATAAACAGAGTGGAGTGACCATGTAACCCATAAACAGAGTGGAGTGACAGAGTGGAGTGACCATGTAACCCATAAACAGAGTGGAGTGACCATGTAACCCATAAACAGAGTGGAGTGACCATGTAACCCATAAACAGAGTGGAGTGACCATGTAACCCATAAACAGAGTGGAGTGACCATGTAACCCATAAACAGAGTGGAGTGACCATGTAACCCATAAACAGAGTGGAGTGACCATGTAACCCATAAACAGAGTGGAGTGACCATGTAACCCATAAACAGAGTGGACCATGTAACCCATAAACAGAGTGGAGTGACCATGTAACCCATAAACAGAGTGGAGTGACCATGTAACCCATAAACAACCCATAAACAGAGTGGAGTGACCATGTAACCCATAAACATGTAACCCATAAACAGAGTGGAGTGACCATGTAACCCATAAACAGAGTGGAGTGACCATGTAACCCATAAACAGAGTGGAGTGACCATGTAACCCATAAACAGAGTGGAGTGACCATGTAACCCATAAACAGAGTGGAGTGACCATGTAACCCATAAACAGAGTGGAGTGACCATGTAACCCATAAACAGAGTGGAGTGACCATGTAACCCATAAACAGAGTGGAGTGACCATGTAACCCATGTAACCCATAAACAGAGTGGAGTGACCATGTAACCCATAAACAGAGTGGAGTGACCATGTAACCCATAAACAGAGTGGAGTGACCATGTAACCCATAAACAGAGTGGAGTGACCATGTAACCCATAAACAGAGTGGAGTGACCATGTAACCCATAAACAGAGTGGAGTGACCATGTAACCCATAAACAGAGTGGAGTGACCATGTAACCCATAAACAGAGTGGAGTGAGTGACCATGTAACCCATAAACAGAGTGGAGTGACCATGTAACCCATAAACAGAGTGGAGTGACCATGTAACCCATAAACAGAGTGGAGTGACCATGTAACCCATAAACAGAGTGGAGTGACCATGTAACCCATAAACAGAGTGGAGTGACCATGTAACCCATAAACAGAGTGGAGTGACCATGTAAGCCCATAAACAGAGTGGAGTGAGTGACCCATAAACAGAGTGGAGTGACCATGTAACCCATAAACAGAGTGGAGTGACCATGTAACCCATAAACAGAGTGGAGTGACCATGTACCATGTAAGCCATAAACAGAGTGGAGTGACCATGTAACCCATAAACAGAGTGGAGTGACCATGTAACCCATAAACAGAGTGGAGTGACCATGTAACCCATGTAACCCATAAACAGAGTGGAGTGACCATGTAACCCATAAACAGAGTGGAGTGACCATGTAACCCATAAACAGAGTGGAGTGACCATGTAACCCATAAACAGAGTGGAGTGACCATGTAACCCATAAACAGAGTGGAGTGACCATTTAACCCATAAACAGAGTGGAGTGACCATGTAACCCATAAACAGAGTGGAGTGACCATGTAACCCATAAACAGAGACCATGTAACCCATAAACAGAGTGGAGTGACCATGTAACCCATAAACAGAGTGGAGTGACCATGTAACCCATAAACAGAGTGGAGTGACCATGTAACCCATAAACAGAGTGGAGTGACCATGTAACCCATAAACAGAGTGGAGTGACCATGTAACCCATAAACAGAGTGGAGTGACCATGTAACCCATAAACAAACAGTGTGGAGTGACCATGTAACCCATAAACAGAGTGGAGTGACCATGTAACCAGAGTGGAGTGACCATGTAACCCATAAACAGAGTGGAGTGACCATGTAACCCATAAACAGAGTGGAGTGACCATGTAACCCATAAACAGAGTGGAGTGACCATGTAACCCATAAACAGAGTGGAGTGACCATGTAACCCATAAACAGAGTGGAGTGACCATGTAACCCATAAACAGAGTGGAGTGACCATGTAACCCATAAACAGAGTGGAGTGACCATGTAACCCATAAACAGAGTGGAGTGACCATGTAACCCATAAACAGAGTGGAGTGACCATGTAACCCATAAACAGAGTGGAGTGACCATGTAACCCATAAACAGAGTGGAGTGACCATGTAACCCATAAACAGAGTGGAGTGACCATGTAACCCATAAACAGAGTGGAGTGACCATGTAACCCATAAACAGAGTGGAGTGACCATGTAACCCATAAACAGAGTGGAGTGACCATGTAACCCATAAACAGAGTGGAGTGACCATGTAACCCATAAACAGAGTGGAGTGACCATGTAACCCATAAACAGAGTGGAGTGACCATGTAACCCATAAACAGAGTGGAGTGACCATGTAACCCATAAACAGAGTGGAGTGACCATGTAACCCATAAACAGAGTGGAACCCATAAACAGAGTGGAGTGACCATGTAACCCATAAACAGAGTGGAGTGACCATGTAACCCATAAACAGAGTGGAGTGACCATGTAACCCATAAACAGAGTGGAGTGACCATGTAACCCATAAACAGAGTGGAGTGACCATGTAACCCATAAACAGAGTGGAGTGACCATGTAACCCATAAACAGAGTGGAGTGACCATGTAACCCATAAACAGAGTGGAGTGACCATGTAACCCATAAACAGAGTGGAGTGACCATGTAACCCATAAACAGAGTGGAGTGACCATGTAACCCATAAACAGAGTGGAGTGACCATGTAACCCATAAACAGAGTGGAGTGACCATGTAACCCATAAACAGAGTGGAGTGACCATGTAACCCATAAACAGAGTGGAGTGACCATGTAACCCATAAACAGAGTGGAGTGACCATGTAACCCATAAACAGAGTGGAGTGACCATGTAACCCATAAACAGAGTGGAGTGACCATGTAACCCATAAACAGAGTGGAGTGACCATGTAACCCATAAACAGAGTGGAGTGACCATGTAACCCATAAACAGAGTGGAGTGACCATGTAACCCATAAACAGAGTGGAGTGACCATGTAACCCATAAACAGAGTGGAGTGACCATGTAACCCATAAACAGAGTGGAGTGACCATGTAACCCATAAACAGAGTGGAGTGACCATGTAACCCATAAACCCATAAACAGAGTGGAGTGACCATGTAACCCATAAACAGAGTGGAGTGACCATGTAACCCATAAACAGAGTGGAGTGACCATGTAACCCATAAACAGAGTGGAGTGACCATGTAACCCATAAACAGAGTGGAGTGACCATGTAACCCATAAACAGAGTGGAGTGACCATGTAACCCATAAACAGAGTGGAGTGACCATGTAACCCATAAACAGAGTGGAGTGACCATGTAACCCATAAACAGAGTGGAGTGACCATGTAAGCCCATAAAAAGAGTGGAGTGTGGTAACCCATAAATGTAACCCATAAACAGAGTGGAGTGACCATGTAACCCATAAACAGAGTGGAGTGACCATGTAACCCATAAACAGAGTGGAGTGACCATGTAACCCATAAACAGAGTGGAGTGACCATGTAACCCATAAACAGAGTGGAGTGACCATGTAACCCATAAACAGAGTGGAGTGACCCTCCCACCCCATAAACAGAGTGGAGTGACCATGTAACCCATAAACAGAGTGGAGTGACCATGTAACCCATAAACAGAGTGGAGTGACCATGTAACCCATAAACAGAGTGGAGTGACCATGTAACCCATAAACAGAGTGGAGTGACCATGTAACCCATAAACAGAGTGGAGTGACCATGTAACCCATAAACAGAGTGGAGTGACCATGTAACCCATAAACAGAGTGGAGTGACCATGTAACCCATAAACAGAGTGGAGTGACCATGTAACCCATAAACAGAGTGGAGTGACCATGTAACCCATAAACAGAGTGGAGTGACCATGTAACCCATAAACAGAGTGGAGTGACCATGTAACCCATAAACAGAGTGGAGTGACCATGTAACCCATAAACAGAGTGGAGTGACCATGTAACCCATAAACAGAGTGGAGTGACCATGTAACCCATAAACAGAGTGGAGTGACCATGTAACCCATAAACAGAGTGGAGTGACCATGTAACCCATAAACAGAGTGGAGTGACCATGTAACCCATAAACAGAGTGGAGTGACCATGTAACCCATAAACAGAGTGGAGTGACCATGTAACCCATAAACAGAGTGGAGTGACCATCGTAACCCATAAACAGAGTGGAGTGAACATGTAACCCATAAACAGAGTGGAGTGACCCCATAAACAGAGTGGAGTGACCAGAACCCATAAACAGAGTGGAGTGACCATGTAACCCATAAACAGAGTGGAGTGACCATGTAACCCATAAACAGAGTGGAGTGACCATGTAACCCATAATAAACAGAGTGGAGTAACCCATAAACAGAGTGTAACCCATAAACAGAGTGGAGTGACCATGTAACCCATAAACAAACAGAGTGGAGTGACCATGTAACCCATAAACAGAGTGGAGTGACAGATGTAACCCATAAACAGAGTGGAGTGACCATGTAACCCATAAACAGAGTGGAGTGACCATGTAACCCATAAACAGAGTGGAGTGACCATGTAACCCATAAACAGAGTGGAGTGACCATGTAACCCATAAACAGAGTGGAGTGACCATGTAACCCATAAACAGAGTGGAGTGACCATGTAACCCATAAATAAACAGAGTGGAGTGACCCATGTAACCCATAAACAGAGTGGAGTGTGGAGTGTAACCCATAAACAGAGTGGAGTGACCATGTAACCCATAAACAGAGTGGAGTGACCATGTAACCCATAAACAGAGTGGAGTGACCATGTAACCCATAAACAGAGTGGAGTGACCATGTAACCCATAAACAGAGTGGAGTGACCATGTAACCCATAAACAGAGTGGAGTGACCATGTAACCCATAAACAGAGTGGAGTGACCATGTAACCCATAAACAGAGTGGAGTGACCATGTAACCCATAAACAGAGTGGAGTGACCATGTAACCCATAAACAGAGTGGAGTGACCATGTAACCCATACCCAGAGTGGAGTGACCATGTAACCCATAAACAGATAAACAGAGTGGAGTGACCATGTAACCCATAAACAGAGTGGAGTGACCATGTAACCCATAAACAGAGTGGAGTGACCATGTAACCCATAAACAGAGTGGAGTGACCATGTAACCCATAAACAGAGTGGAGTGACCATGTAACCCATAAACAGAGTGGAGTGACCATGTAACCCATAAACAGAGTGGAGTGACCATGTAACCCATAAACAGAGTGGAGTGACCATGTAACCCATAAACAGAGTGGAGTGACCATGTAACCCATAAACAGAGTGGAGTGACCATGTAACCCATAAACAGAGTGGAGTGACCATGTAACCCATAAACAGAGTGGAGTGACCATGTAACCCATAAACAGAGTGGAGTGACCATGTAACCCATAAACAGAGTGGAGTGACCATGTAACCCATAAACAGAGTGGAGTGACCATGTAACCCATAAACAGAGTGGAGTGACCATGTAACCCATAAACAGAGTGGAGTGACCATGTAACCCATAAACAGAGTGGAGTGACCATGTAACCCATAAACAGAGTGGAGTGACCATGTAACCCATAAACAGAGTGGAGTGACCATGTAACCCATAAACAGAGTGTGGAGTGACCATGTAACCCATAAACAGAGTGGAGTGACCATGTAACCCATAAACAGAGTGGAGTGACCATGTAACCCATAAACAGAGTGGAGTGACCATGTAACCCATAAACAGAGTGGAGTGACCATGTAACCCATAAACAGAGTGGAGTGACCATGTAACCCATAAACAGAGTGGAGTGACCATGTAACCCATAAACAGAGTGGAGTGACCATGTAACCCATAAACAGAGTGGAGTGACCATGTAACCCATAAACAGAGTGGAGTGACCATGTAACCCATAAACAGAGTGGAGTGACCATGTAACCCATAAACAGAGTGGAGTGACCATGTAACCCATAAACAGAGTGGAGTGACCATGTAACCCATAAACAGAGTGGAGTGACCATGTAACCCATAAACAGAGTGGAGTGACCATGTAACCCATAAACAGAGTGGAGTGACCATGTAACCCATAAACAGAGTGGAGTGACCATGTAACCCATAAACAGAGTGGAGTGACCATGTAACCCATAAACAGAGTGGAGTGACCATGTAACCCATAAACAGAGTGGAGTGACCATGTAACCCATAAACAGAGTGGAGTGACCATGTAACCCATAAACAGAGTGGAGTGACCATGTAACCCATAAACAGAGTGGAGTGACCATGTAACCCATAAACAGAGTGGAGTGACCCTCCCAGCCCATTCAGTGCAGTCTCTGGTTCCTTCAGCCAATCAGTGCAGTCTCTGGTTCCTTCAGCCACTCAGTGCAGTCTCTGGTTCCTTCAGCCACTCAGTGCAGTCTCTGGTTCCTTCAGCCAATCAGTGCAGTCTCTGGTTCCTTCAGCCACTCAGTGCAGTCTCTGGTTCCTTCAGCCACTCAGTGCAGTCTCTGGTTCCTTCAGCCAATCAGTGCAGTCTCTGGTTCCTTCAGCCAATCAGTGCAGTCTCTGGTTCCTTCAGCCAATCAGTGCAGTCTCTGGTTCCTTCAGCCAATCAGTGCAGTCTCTGGTTCCTTCAGCCAATCAGTGCAGTCTCTGGTTCCTTCAGCCAATCAGTGCAGTCTCTGGTTCCTTCAGCCAATCAGTGCAGTCTCTGGTTCCTTCAGCCAATCAGTGCAGTCTCTGGTTCCTTCAGCCACTCAGTGCAGTCTCTGGTTCCTTCAGCCAATCAGTGCAGTCTCTGGTTCCTTCAGCCAATCAGTGCAGTCTCTGGTTCCTTCAGCCAATCAGTGCAGTCTCTGGTTCCTTCAGCCAATCAGTGCAGTCTCTGGTTCCTTCAGCCACTCAGTGCAGTCTCTGGTTCCTTCAGCCACTCAGTGCAGTCTCTGGTTCCTTCAGCCAATCAGTGCAGTCTCTGGTTCCTACAGCCACTCAGTGCAGTCTCTGGTTCCTTCAGCCACTCAGTGCAGTCTCTGGTTCCTTCAGCCAATCAGTGCAGTCTCTGGTTCCTTCAGCCAATCAGTGCAGTCTCTGGTTCCTTCAGCCAATCAGTGCAGTCTCTGGTTCCTTCAGCCAATCAGTGCAGTCTCTGGTTCCTTCAGCCAATCAGTGCAGTCTCTGGTTCCTTCAGCCACTCAGTGCAGTCTCTGGTTCCTTCAGCCAATCAGTGCAGTCTCTGGTTCCTTCAGCCAATCAGTGCAGTCTCTGGTTCCTTCAGCCAATCAGTGCAGTCTCTGGTTCCTTCAGCCACTCAGTGCAGTCTCTGGTTCCTACAGCCACTCAGTGCAGTCTCTGGTTCCTTCAGCCAATCAGTGCAGTCTCTGGTTCCTTCAGCCAATCAGTGCAGTCTCTGGTTCCTTCAGCCACTCAGTGCAGTCTCTGGTTCCTTCAGCCACTCAGTGCAGTCTCTGGTTCCTTCAGCCAATCAGTGCAGTCTCTGGTTCCTTCAGCCAATCAGTGTAGTCTCTGGTTCCTACAGCCACTCAGTGCAGTCTCTGGTTCCTTCAGCCACTCAGTGCAGTCTCTGGTTCCTTCAGCCAATCAGTGCAGTCTCTGGTTCCTTCAGCCACTCAGTGCAGTCTCTGGTTCCTTCAGCCACTCAGTGCAGTCTCTGGTTTCTCTCTCTTTAGTCCTGCTTCTCTTCTTCTCTCTTTGGGTGTTCTTTGAAAAGATTTTCCAGTTTGATGACTGGTTGACTTTGTGATGTCATCTCCGTGCTCTGACATCACTGTGATGTCACAATACCTCCCTCTCCCTCCCTGTCTCTCTGTCT